>NC_142025.1:127794057-127949428 GCF_049901735.1 Notechis scutatus
CCATTCTGAATACAGTGGGGATATTTGACACAGCAAAACATTCTCCAATTCCTAGACTATGGTTCAGATTTGAAATATTCACAATGACACTACTTCCAGGAAAAATGTATCTACTGATACTTTAAGAGTGATATATTGCATGATATTGCTAAATAAACACAACTAGTATTTTGTTAGCTAAAGCACAGTCAAAGACCAAAATGGATATTCACATTCTCAAAGGCTCACATAGACATTTGGAATTGCATATATTTATCTTTCCGTAGTTGACATATGGGCCTGCTCCAGTGATGGATAAAGAAACTCAAGCTGTTTTCTTCCAACAAATGTTTCTGAATGAATCACACCAACGTAAGGGCCTCCTGCAGCTATTATTGTATTTTAGATGGATCTGGATATACACACACACGCACACACATATATATACATATATATGTTTTGAACATATGAATTATTTCTCCCATCCTCTGTCTTTTTCCCTCTTGAATTGCTATATTTCAGGTTCATTCCTTTCTGAGAAATGTCAGATTTAATAACAGTGTTGATGAAAAAGATCTCCTTTGATAAAATGGAGAATTCATTGGTGAATATGATATTATCAACTGGATCACATTCCCAAATCAGTCCCTTTTTTGGGTCAAACTTGGATTGGTAGATCCCACAGCTCCAGCAGACAAGTTTTTCAATATTTCTTTAGATTCCATCACATGGCCAGTAGGCTTTAATCAGGTTAGCTGTTTGAATCTAGATTGGTGTGTCTCGGTTTATATACTATAAAAATATGATTATTAATTAAAATCACATAGAAAAATATCTGAATAATATTTATACTAAGTAGAAATGTCCTGGAGAAGGAAAACATTATTTCTAAGAATGTTTACTTTTCTAATAGTTGGTATTATTTTGCTCTCTGTTAATTACAGACAATGTTTCATGCTTTAGTAAAAGCTGGAAATCCAGTGTAATATATTTCATTGGTCTGTTGACTTCAAATCCAGAAGCTAACATCTATAACTTCTAACTACCTGCAGAAATTGTCTTTGGAGAAAAAAAGACAATTTCTGTAGTGATTAGTTATAACTACACCACAAGAAGATGAGAAGGAAAAGAGATAAAGACAATAATGACTGATGAAATAAACCAAGGAAAAGTACTTTTTAAAATATTTAAAATGGAATTGCATCACCCGGATGATATATTTGAAAGGGAGATAGAGGTTTGGGTGAATACTCTGGAGACCTGGCAGCCTAGGAGGATAGAAATGGGAGAAATATTCAGTCTGAATGGTGAAGGTACAGATGTTGATAGAGACAAAGATCCAAGAGAGGATATGGAAGCAAGCTAAAAATGAATAAGAATTGAAGTATTAAAACAAATGAGTGATGATGGAGAGAAAGGAATTAAATTATTATATATGTAGTTAGATGGAAAGATTGGAGTTTATTACGTTATGTTTAAATAATAGAAAGACTGGCTCTTGAATCACATATTATGACTTTGAGCAACCAAATAATGAAGGATTATGTCTTAATATAAACATATGTATTAATACTAGGATTAGCAATGGTGATATGATTAGAAGCTAGAATAGAGGCAGAAATAAGAAATAGGGGAATATTAGCAGATATAATTTTTATACAACAGAATATAAGTAATAATTTGATGGGAAAGATCAGATGTTGAAACATGGCATTACCATGTATGCTTTATAATATCATTGACATTAAAATAAAACATAGAAATATTGAACAACTATTTTAAAATCATGTATATTAATATTAGGATTATATGAGCTTGATTATTATCACAACTATTTTGATTATCATTTTTGATGTTTGTATCAAATGAATTATACCCAGGGCCACACTATTCACATATTGATATTGATGTATACTTAAAAATAAAAAAATGTGATAAAAACTTGAAAAAAAAAAAAGAAATTGTCTTTGGAGAGTGAGGATGATAGTTAAGTGAAAAGCAAATAGATGCCAATAAAGATATATATTTAATGAATTACTATTTCAGACCAATTCTATCTCAAAAATGGTGAAAGTCCCAAAGCATCAATTCTGCCTAGGCTAAGTACAAAATGCCCGCAGGATGGAAAACAGTGTCTGCAGTTTGCATAGAATATTTACTTTGGCCCTCTAATAATTATGGATGATGTTTTTCAGTGGTTTTGAAGTAAAGTCTGGAAACAAGTATAGTAGATTCCATCAGTATGGACATATCAAAAATTCAGAGGCTGAGAAAACCATCTAACCAGTCAGAAATTGTCTTTGGAGAGTGAGGATGACAGTTCATGAAAAGCAAGAGATACCAATTAAAATAGAAATTTAATGAATTATTATTTCAGGCCAATTCCATATCAAAATGATGTCAATACACTACTTCTGCTTATTAATCTATTTTTGTTCTGTTGATTCCATGGTATCATTATTTTCTAGCACTTCCTGTCCCCTCTGTATCTTAAAATATTCTTCATTCATTGATAGGCATTACCTCTATCTTTGTGTAATGATCCTTGTGAGGCAGGATACAGCAAGGCCAAGAAAGAAGGAGAGCTGCTTTTGGTGCTATGATTGCCGTTTATGTCCAGAGAGGAAGATATCAAAGGAGAAGGGTAGAAAAATTTCAAATACAACCCTATGTCTATACACTGTCTACAATCAATTAGTATCAATTGCACTGTGTTTTTTTTTTCAGACAAGGATGACTGTTCTCAATGTCCAGAATATCAATATCCAAATCTTGGCAAAAATATGTGCATTCCAAAGCGGATCACATTTTTGTCCTATGAAGAACCCTTAGGGATCAGTCTGACTGCTCTTTCTATTTGATTTTCTTTGATGACAACTTTGGTAATCACAATCTTCATGAAACACAAAGACACTCCTATTGTCAAAGCCAACAACCGAATCTCACATATACACTCCTAGTTTATCTTCTCATCTCTTTCTTTGTGTCTTTCTATTTGTTGGGAGGCCCAATACAACTGTGTGTCTCTTCTTGGACAACCAGCTTTTGGCCTCATCTTTTCTGTGGCAGTTTCTTGTGTACTGGCTAAAACTTTTGTTGTGGTTCCAGCATTCATGGCCACCAAACCTGGTTCTAGGTTGAGGAAATGGATTGGGGGAAGAATGGTCAGTTTCATACATCTATCTTGCATTTTTGTTCAAATATGTTTTTGTGCTGCATGGTTGATAAGGTTCCCACGTTATATCCAGATTCTTCAGTGTCTGAAGAAGTTATCATGGAGTGCAATGAGGAATCAATCATGTTCTACTGTGTTTTGGGTTTTATGGGTTTTCTTGCTCTAGTTAGCTTCTCTGCTGCTTTTCTAGCTAGGAAATTACCTGACAGTTTTAATGAAGCCAAATTCATCACCTTCAGCATGTTGGTCTTCGGCAGTGTTTGGCTGTGCTTTATTCCAACCTATCTAAGCACTAGGGGAAAATATACATTGGCAGTGGAGATCTTTTCCATGATTTCCTCCAGTGCTGGCTTATTAATGTGTATCTTTCTTCCCAAGTGTTTTATCATTGTGATGAGACCTGAACTGAACAATAAACATCAGCTCATGAAAAGAAAGTTTTAAGAAAGATATTCTTTATTTGTCCATGTTCAGATTTTCCCTACTTGCACCTTTAAGCCAGAGAACAACCTGCAGTTTGATCGGCCTTCCATATTCCAATGCCTTCTCTGTCCCTGAGATTTGAGTAGCTCATTTTTTCCTTATGGAATACAATTAAACATGGGGAGCATAACACTATATAAATAAATAAATAATAACACAATATGATTGTTGTGATATTTCAGTATGTGACTCAATATACTATCTTATATATAATAAGTGTGTGTGTGAATTATAGATTTGTCTTTAGTGGTCATCTAAATTTTCTGGAAAGTCCAGTTGCCTCTTAAAAAAGCACCTTTGGGACAACTATGACTTGGATGTCTAAGAATCTCCATAGACAGTAAAGTACATTCATTTCTATGTTGTAAGGTGAGCAGCATAGAAGTTAAATGATTCCCTTGTTAGGGCTATAGCAGCAGAGATAAGATTTAGAGCTCTATGGAAAACACCAAGTATTTTATTGATAGAAAAATGAGGTGCAAATATATAGAGGCTACAATGTCTGCCACTAATCTGTATTTTTTCCCCCAGTACCGTATTTGCCGGGCGTATAAGACGACTGGGCGTATAAGACGAGCCCCCAACATTTCCACTCAAAATATAGAGTTTGTTATATACTGCCATATAAGACTACCACCCCCCCACTTGGAGGCATGTTTTCAGGGCAAAAAGTCGTGGGGCTCGCCCTTTATACATCCAGTCGAGTTGTTTCTTAATATCTTTCCACCTCCCAACCAATTTGTCTCCAAGGGTGCACCACACTGATTGCGACATTAATTATTTCAGAGAGAGAGGGGGGAGAAATCTTTACTTCCTATTGTGGCTTTTTCCTGCGCATCGCTCTGGCTGCACTCGGATGGCGAGCTGGCCGGAGCAGTCTGGAGCATGTGCAGCTCACTGCTGGGGGCTGGGGGGGAGAGAGAAGGCCTTCTTATTTCCACGCGGGAGGCTCGGCCGCTGGACTGTGGACAGGCACAAAGGAAAGAGTTCTGAGTGCGAAGGCCGCCACTGATCAGGCAAAAGAAACTGGTCCTTTTTTCCCTTGGCTTTGTGGTTGTTACTTACAGGGAGGGATAATGAGATACCCACGCTGGGAGAAAGCGGAAAGGATGTCTATTTTCCTGCTCACTAACTTTCCAGAAAGCGCCGAGTTCCACCCGAGACTTGCCAAAAGTCCAGTTCATTCATTTGCTACCTTTTCTCCAATGAGATCCAGATCTGTTTCCACAACGTGCTTAGGATCTTATCTTATTATCTTATTATTATCTTATTAGCCTTGCTCGGTCCGTCCAAGAGAGAAGAAGGCAGACTGGTTTTGCGCTCAGGAGAAAGGAAAAGAGCCTCTCGCCATGTTGCACACTGCCCCCTCCACCCCAGCAACGCTTAGGAAAAGAGTTACACAAGCATCCTTTCCAGAAGTGAATCTGGGGGTGGCGGGGGGAGGATTCGAGCAAAGGCTGAAACCGGAAGAGAAAACTTCCCAAAGAAAATCGCACGAGCAGCATCCCATTCCTGGAGAAAAACAAAAACAAAAACACGAACCTTCCCAAGCGCAAAAGCAAGGATGGCGCTTTTCAGCTTTGAGCAGCATCGCAGCCTTTTCCCACCCCACCCGTCCCCACGTGCGGCGAAGTTTCTGCCACTGGGGGTGGAGGGGGTGGAAGGAGGTGAGGGATGGGGGGCAAAGCCTGAGCCTGCCGGGTCCGTCGCACGAGCGGAGTGGGTGGGTGGAAAGGAGAGGCTGCGCTGCTGCCTGCAAGTGAAAGTGACGCGCCTGCCCCTCCCCGGGGGAAAGTGAAAGGCCTCTCCCCTTAAGCAGCCCTCGCGTGCGCGCCATCGGGACCCAAGGGTGGGGGATGGACAGCTGCCAACTCTCCTCTCTCTCTCTCCCTCTCTCTCTCTCTCTCTCTGTGGGTGGGTGGGTGGGTGGGTGGAGGGTAATCACTATCTCTTCCTACCCCGAGACTTGCAAAAGAGAGACTCCGGCTGGGCTTGAAGGGGCTTCGTGCAGTTGCGGAGCTCCGCCCATCGCTCTTGCACCGAGTGACAACAACGTATTTGCCGCGTATAAGACGACCTTTGTTATATACTCGCTGTATAAGACGACCCCACTTGGAGGCATGTTTTTCAGGGCAAAAAGTCGCTCTTATACGCTCGGCAATACATGGTACTTCCTTTTGTAAGTGTGATGCTAGGGAAGGTTGTGATGAGTCCAGAGTTCCAGAGCTATTTGCTGAAACAGAAACTTTCAGTGTCAGGCTTTTGATGAATGAAGGGATCATATGGGCTATATAAAGAAAGACAAGTCCATTACTAACTTATGGTTCAAAGGTAGCCTTATATCATTAATCTTCCATTGTTTAGAAACCATGCATGAATTAGATAATATGAATTTAGCTGAGCATGGTGATAGAAGAGAATATTTGTGGCTCAAGTTTGAATATCTGGTGCTTCTCTGAGCTTGGTTGTTTTCTTGCAGACCTTTCATTGTCAAACTAGGCAACATCATCAGTACTAGTAGGGAGTAGGGTTTGGTTTAATTTTATATGCCGGTGATTTGCCTCGACAGTATTGGTGAGAGTGTACTTGGTGATGTCCTAATTGGGCTGTCATTTACTGTTAGCATGTTTGTGTACTGTTAGCAGTCCTAATTGGGCTGTCATTTACTGTTAGCATGTAATTTAATAACAACCAACCTCAGAGAGCAATAATGACCCTATAGTTCAATCTCTTCTACTGGTATCATACATTGGTGTCAAACACTTCAGAAAGCACATGAATGTAATTACTAGGAATTCCAAGGAATAAATATTCTTCTGCATGAATGCTTACTTACAACAAGCTCTGCCTATTAGTATCATATATAAAAATCCAATAAACTGCATTAGTTTAGAAAATTGCCTAAGAAAATGGCAGAAAATGATGTGACACATTATCATAGATGTCCACCTCAGACTCAACAAATATAATTCCCCGCTATCTACTGCAAAACTCAATGTTTTATGGAAAGGCTTAATCTTCTTTTAACTCAACTTCCTTTTTGCTATCTAACATTCCTAATTATTAATTTCTCATGCCCTCCTATTTTTCCTGCATAATGCAGACCAGAAGTTGAGGTGGATGCTCTCTGAGGGTTTTTTTTTTTTTTTTTTTTGAGGATTGTGTTATGTTTGGAGGCGTGGGCGCAAGAACGGAGACGAGGCATCGGTAGTGACTCAACTCTTTATTAAGTGACTTCAGAACAGAACGAACAGAGCAAAACCCTTTGACAGCAGCAGCCCTTTTATAGGGCTGGCTGCTGTCCCATTAACCAATGAACTATGTTTAATACCTTGGTTTCTGTCCAATGGGAACGGCCCGTTCTAAGCCAATCAGGATGCCCGGAATGGACCAATCCCGACTTGCTCTGGTGGGCCAATCAGAAGAGCAGGATTTCGAACCTGCTTTCCTAGCTAGCTTTTGTTAACTTTTTAATAAGGCGTATTTTATTAGTTCATAACACCCTTCCCCCAGGTTCCGTTTACACGGAGTGGTGATGTATTCTCGAAGGTATGCAGGTTTTTTAACCTGCCTGGTCGACTTTCGTTGCTCCATCAGTTTCTGCTCGCGGCTCTGGCTCTGGCTGAGCACTTTCCGCAATGTCCGGTAGCAACGCCTGCTTTCCCGGAGACTATTTGGCACTGTTATTTTCGCTCTCCTCATTGTAGTCAGCCAGGTTCCTGGGGTTAGTTCGGGTCTCGTGGGCCTGCTTCCATCGCAGATTCGAGCCGCGGTGAGGCAAGTCCCCTCCTTGATTCTTCTTCCAATGGCGCGCTTCTAGGCTGTTGTGTTTCTATAATGGCGTTGTCGTCCATTTCTGGCCCTTGGACCCATCTGTATCGGTATTTTCCCCCCAGTCAGAGTTCCCGGGAGTTAAGTGAGCCAGTTTGCAATCTGGAACGCAACTGATCTATGTGCCGCTTTCCAGGATTTGCCATCTGTAGTTTGCAAACGGTAAGATCTGAGGCCGCTGAGGTAGGTTATGGTTGCTGGGACCCACAATGGGTCTCCGGAAAAGTTTTTGGCATAGACCAAATCGCCTACCTGGAATTTGTGGCATTTTTTCGCTGGAGCCGAAAGGTGTTTCCGGCATGTAGGCAGGGTGCAATCGGTCGAGGTGGAGGAAGTTTCCACCCCATTAACAGTTCAGCTGGGGTTTTGTTGGTGATGCTGTGTGGGGTTATATGTTGAAGCAAGAGGATTCTATTTAGTTTTTCATCGATGTCCCCTGGATCCATTTTGTGCAGAGTTTTCTTAACAAATTGAACCATTCGCTCGGCTCTTCCATTGGCGGCAGGATGGGCCGGTGAGGTTAGCACATGGCGGATGCCCCGGTCCGCAAGATATTGTTCGAATGGTAAGGCAGTGAATTGGGGCCCGTTATCCGAAACTAGAACGTCCAGTAAGCCATGTGTTGCGAAAAGTTTGTTGAGTTTTTTTGTAACTGCTTCTGTGGTGGTGCTCTTCATTCTGGTGACTTCGAGCCAGTTGGAATACGCATCGACTGTTAGCAGAAAGGTGTGTCCCTTGGTGGGTCCCGCAAAATCGATGTGTATACGGGACCACAGACCTCGAGGTTTCTCCCACTTGGTTGGAGTTGCTTTCGGTGGGGCAGTGCTGACTTCTTGGCATTTGGGGCAAGATTTAACCCAGGCTTCGATCTGTTTATCAATGCCCGGCCACCATGTGTAACTTCTCGCCAGCGCCTTCATACGCACGATGCCAGGGTGTCCATCGTGCAATAACTCCAAAACGGTTTGTTGTAACCTCGCTGGGATGACGACTCTGTCTCCCCATAGAATGCAACCCTGTTGAGAGAACAATTCAGTCTGGCGGCTTTTGAACGGTGTGAAATTGTTGCGGACTTCGTCGACCGGCCATCCACGTTCGACCCAGCTGAGGACACGTGCGAGGATAGGATCTCGCTTGGTTTCATGGCAAGTATGTCTCTTGTGGTTAATGGCGATGATCGCAGTGCTTCTATTTGGAGCGTTGTGAGGGACGGAGCTGGGTCGATTTACGGTTGCTCGGAAGTGGGGAACGACTCAAGCGCCAGCGTGGGGAATGGCTTTTCCGGGCGGTGTTGTAATTGATAATTGTATGCCGCTAGAAATTCTGACCAGCGTGTCATTCTTGGCGACAGTATATAGGGCGTTGGCTTGTCCCCACTATAATGCCGAGCAACGGCTTATGATCCGTAATTATGGTAAATGATCGTCCATAAACATATTCATGAAAACGTTTAATAGTGGCGACAATAGCAAGAGCCTCCTTATCGAAGTTGGCTATAGTTCCTTTCGGTTTTAGATAATGTGCGGGAAAAAGGCAACAGGTGCTTCTTTGCCGTTAGGTAGAACATGGCTCAAGATTGCTCCCTCCCTGAATGGGGAGGCGTCACACGTGACGGTTAACAGCAAAGTCTCATTAAACTGCATTAAGACAGCATCGGAGGTCAAGAGATCTTTCACCTGCTGGAACGCTTTCTCTTCCCGTTGTCCCCAGACCCAGGAAGCCTTCTTGTCTAACAAGCGATGTAATGGTTCAGCTACCGTCGCCTTCTGAGGCAAGAAGATATTATAAAAATTAATGAGTCCTAGGAAGGCTTGTAGGTCCATTTTATTCCTAGATCTGGGGGCGTTTTTGATGGCCATTATTTTTTTTCCGGTTGGTGGATCCCCTTTTTATCGAGGAGGTACCCCAGAAACTCAACCCTCTCAGTAAAGAGTTGACACTTGTCTTGTTTTACTTTAACCCCTGTGTCTTTAAATTTTTGGAGGACCGCTCTGAGTCGGTGTTCCAACACTTCTCTATTTGGAGCAGCTATTAAAACACCATCGAAATAAGGCACGACCCCTTTTATGCCTTGTAGTAAACGCTCCATCAGGCTTTGGAAAATGCCGGGGGCTACACTCACCCGAACTGGAGCCGATTGCATTTAAACGTACCACGGTGCGTAACGATAGTTTGGGCCTCAGCAGTCTCTGCGTCTACGGGTAGCTGTTGGTATGCTTGTGCTAAGTCCAATTTTGCAAAGACTTTTCCACCACCCAGAGAATGTAGAAGGTGTTGAACCACCGGCACGGGATAAGCGCTTTATTGGAGCGTGTGGTTTAGAGTGGCTCGGGTAGTCCCCACAAATTCTTATCGATCCATCCGGCTTAATGGGTGTTACTATCGGGGTTTCCTAACGGGCGTGATCGATTGGTTCTAAAACCCCTTGGGCTATCAATTTGTCCAATTGTTCATCGATTTTAGGTTTAAGGGCAAAAGGCACTCGACGGGGTTTAAGGCGTATGGGCGCAACCTTGGGGCTGAGATTAAACGATATGGGGGCCCCCTTGTACTTGCCTAGTTGCGCCGTGAATACGTCCTGAACTCCTGGACAAGGGCTGTTTCCCAGTCACTGCTCCCGGTCTGGTGTATGCCGGCTAGTTCAATCCCCAACGGAGCGAACCACTGTAGACCCAGCAAACTGGATCGGTCCTGATCGACAATGGTAAGAGGCAGTGTAGCGGTGCGGTCTTTAAATGAGACTTGGACATTACGGACCCGGCGATGGGAATTCGGTTTCCCTGATAGTCTCTTAATATGATTCTCTGGGTGCTGAGGTCTTGACGACGGATGTCGGGGATCAGTTGTTTGCAAGTCTTCCACGAGACCATGGATAAGGATGACCCAGAGTCTACTTCCATGATACAAGGGTGATTTTCGATGGCGACCTTCACTCGGATCTTCTTTGCATCCAAAGATGAAGCGTGGGCCGATGGTGATGGTTTGGTGCGCGTCTCTCTCGCCTAGTCGATGCAGGAGGTGCTCGGTTTCTGTAGTGATAGTGGTTCCATTGGTGGTTCGGGCGATCCCGGTTCACGGGCGGGCTGCCCGTGGCTTGGTGGCCGTTGTTTTCTCTACGGATTGGACTTGACTCCCACTTGCTCCTGCATACTTTAGCAATATGGCCCCTCTTCCCACAGGAGCGGCAGAGTGCGTTGAGGAATTTGCATTCTGCTCGTGGGTGATTTGCCCCACAACCAGCTCATTGACGTGAAGGCTTCTGACTTCGCTGATCTCGCTGGTCGCATTCAGAACAGAGTCGGTTGACCTCTTCTTCATCACTGTCTGATGGAGACTCGAGGTCTTCATGGTGCGCCGTTGTAGCATGCCTCTCTGAAAGAGTGTGAGGCATCCTGGGCGAGTTGGCAGAGCGGTGCGTTGGTGCGGCGTGATTCGAGCGGCCGACTTCCTGGTTGCCTCTGCTGCAGTAGCATCTGCGATGGCATCAGCAAGATCGATGTCCCCTTTGGCCATGATCTTGCTTTGAGCACCGTGGTCATCTAATCCCAGAACTATTCGGTCTCTCATGGCTTCCTCTAGGTTTGAAAACCACAGAGACCCCCAGGTTCCGGAGATCAGCGATAAAGTCCCCAACACTCGCCCTTCCGTTGGTTTCTTTGGTAAAATTCGTGCCTCCGGATGAGAGTAGGCACTGCGGGGTGCGTAGGGCCCGCAGTATCGGGAGCGAGGTTATCCCAATCCATCGTCTTCACTCTCTGCAGGTTTTGCAAGTGCCTTCGCCATTTTAAAAACGGCAGGCCCGCAATGAGTCAGGAAGACCACTCGTTTCTTGCCAGGCGAAGCGTCCTTCAGGTTATTGGTTTCCAGAAACATCTGGAACCAGTCTATGTACGAGTCCCAGTCTTCGTTAGCCGGGTCAAATGGAGCGGGTGGTATAGCGCTGCTGGCCATCTTTCCTTTGTTGACGCTCTTTAAGCCACATGCTCTGTTCGGTGCACAGCGAGTGCTTAGTCGGCTCTATTGTCTCCGAATCCCACCTTCATCGCCAGTGTTATGTTTGGAGGCGTGGGCGCAAGAACGGAGACGAGGCATCAGTAGTGACTCAACTCTTTATTAAGTGACTTCAGAACAGAACGAACAGAGCAAAAACCCTTGGACAGCAGCAGCCCTTTTATAGGGCTGGCTGTTGTCCCATTAACCAATGAACTACGTTTAATACCTTGGTTTCTGTCCAATGGGAACGGCCCGTTCTAAGCCAATCAAGATGCCCGGAATGGACCAATCCCGACTTGCTCTAGTGGGCCAATCAGAAGAGCAGGATTTCGAGCCTGCTTTCCTAGCTAGCTTTTGTTAACTTTTTAATAAGGCGTATTTTATTAGTTCATAACAGATTTCTCTGTTCTCTGCTTTGAATATGTTTTGTTCTTATCTTCTTCTGATCTATGATATGATTGATTGCCTGGTGCTTTCTGAGATCTCTGTGAGAAGGACTGTGGTTATAAATGTTCTTTTTAAGGTTGCAAAGAACTCTAGTTGATTAGAATTATCCAGTGGTGGGCTGCAAATTTTTTATCCAATTTTTAACCAGTTCTCTGGCTGGATAGATGTGAACGGTTGGGTGATGTCACTCATCACACCCAGCCTCTCACCTCAAAGGAAGAAAAAAGATTCAGCTGGTTGGGCCTAATGCCACCACTGGCTAGCCCTGCTCCCACCCCCACCAGGGGTGGGATTCAAATTTCTTAACAACCAGTTATGTGGGTGTGGCCTAATTTGTGGGTGCAGCTAGGTGGTCATGTGACTGGCAAACCAAATATAAGTGGTCCTTACTTAATGGCCAGTTGCTTAGCAAGTGTTCTAATTTACAACTGACTTCCCCAGAGCTACTTGACCTGTTTTTGGTGTTTTGACAGCCATACATACACACACACACACACACTTATGACCAGTTACAACATCCCATACAGTCTTGTGACTGAGGTTTTGTATGTTTTTTGTTAGTTTCCAACAAATCCTTTTGGTTTCTGGTTAAAGATGCCCATTGGGGAAAATGGACTTGTTTAACAACCAGTGTTTGCTTAATGACAACAAGGTTCACTTAACGACCATGGTGTTTGCCTAACCCAGGGGTCTGCAACCTTAAACACTCAAAGAGCCATTTTTCTATTTTCTTTTAAATGGGTATCTCTGTCTCTTTCTTTCTCCCTCTTTCTCATCTCTCTCTCATCTCTTTCTCTTTCTTCCTCATCTCTCTTTCTGTTTCTCCCTCTCTCTGTTTCTCATTTCTCTTTCTCTCTCTTATCTACAACTGCTAAGTTTGGAAGCTGTTTTTTAATAATTCTATTTCTTTGCAATTTTTTCACACACATTTGTGTATATGTATCCAATATTCTTTCTTCCTTTCCACTATGTGTTCAAAATATTTTATGTGTGTTTGTGTAGCATATGTATATGTGTGTTATGTATGTGTATGTATATGTATATATATATATATCACTTTTAATGTGTGCTAGTGTACTTACAGTAAAAAAAATGACAATATAAGTTATCTTATCCTATCTTCCTTTTTCCTTCCCATCCCCATTCTTCCCCCCACCCTATTTTGTGTTGGCTTCCCGGCCAAGTACTTACCAGGTTTGATCCAGTTTAGCTTTCTAAAATCAGCCTACTGAAATAAATATCAAAGTAAACTGCACAATAATTTACCTACCATCACTACCTTGCACCCGATTTTAATGTAATCAGCCAATCTGCAGCATTACTAAATTTTGCTAAGCATCTGCTGCATGTTACTCTCTTCCTTGATAATCTAGTCCAGAGGTCCCCAAACTTGCCAACTTTAAGATTTGTGGACTTCAACTCCAAGAATTCTCCAGCCAGCAAAGTTGCCAAGTTTGGGGACCCCTGATCTAGTCTTAGCTGGGAAAAACAGTCTGGAGTCACTGGCAAGAGGAGCTCAGTGCGGAGAAAAGTTGTGCATCTCCCCATATTGCTTTCTTCTCGACCAGCCTCGTCCCCTCCTTCTCATTTGTAAAGTGCACTAAATTTAAAGGTGCTACTTGCTGCAGCAAGAGGAATATGGGGAGATAAGTAACTTTTCTCCATACCAAGATGCTGCTCTCTCTCTCTCTCTCTCTCTCTCTCTCTCTCTCTCTCTCTCCACTCTTGGCATGGAAAGCAGTCAGTGGGAGCAGCAGTTAAGGTGGTTGGTCCCCTGTCCCGGGGCTCAAGCTCATCATACTTAGAGGGGGTGGAGATGCAGCAGCAGCGAGGTGGCAATGGCAATTCCAGCAGAATTGGGGCTTCCACACACACCCACGCTATCCATGCGGCCGCACACATGGTGCATCAGGGCTTTCAGGCTCTCTCCCCACAGCCGACGTCAGCTGTCCTGGACTCAATCAAGGGGCACTTTGTTGACATGAGCCTCTCCACATGTTCTTTCCTGCTGCTGTTTTTGGGAGAGCAAAAGTTTTCCAAAACAGCGGAAATCTTCTGAATCCCCCCCATCAGAAACGGCTCCCAGGTAAGCAGAGAAAAGCAGGATTCAACCTAGCTTGCTTCTCTGATTGGCTGGGAGCTGTTTCTAATGGGAGGGGGGATTTGGAAGCTTTCCACTATACTGGGAAACTCTTGTCTCCCATCAACAGCAGCAGGAAGGAACACGTGGAGGCTTGAGCCAGGTTAGCGGCTGCTTCCATTCTATCACCTGCTGCTGTTTTTGAGAGAGCAAAAGTTTCCCCAAACAGCAGAAAGCTTCTGAATCCCCCCACAATCGGAAAGAGCTCCTGGGCAAGCAGAGAGAAGACGGATTAACCTAGCTTGCTTCTCTGTTTGCCCAGGAGCCGTTCCTAATGGGAGGGGGGACTTGGAAGCTTTCCGCTGTGCAGTAGCAGGTGAGAGAAGCAGCTGCAGACCTGGCTGGATCCAATACAAGGGTCTCCATGTGTTCCTTGGGGGAAGACAAGTGGTGGGGGAAAAGCGATCATTGGTGGCGGCAGCAAAAGGCAAGTGGGGGGAAGGCAACCAAGGCTTGCAAAGCCTCACTCACCAGGGAGATCAGTAAAGGCAGGCCCACAGTAGAAGGCAGGCAGCAATGGCTGGCCTGGCGGGCATGCAAGAACAGGTTGCAGGCAGCAGTGTTGTGCATGCATGCAATGTCGCACATGTGTGATAAGGACTGATGGGCAGCAGCGGAGAAGTGGGTGGAGAGGGTGGAGCCAGAAAGAGGCCCGATTTACTGGTTCTCTGAACTACTGGGAATGGTAACAAGTGGTTCTATAAAACTGGACCGAACCAGTAGAATCCCACCCCTGACTCCCATCTATTTTTGTCCTGTTTTTCAGCCTGTTTTGGGGTCATTTTCAGGCCATTTTGGGGCATTTTCAGGCCATTTTCAGGCCATTTTCAAACCATAGAGGGGCATTTTAGGCCATTTTTCAGGCCATTTTTTGTCATGAAAACAGACAAACACACACTGGTTTGAAAGAAAGGTCAAAGAAACCAGCAACATTAAACAAGCACCTCTCTAGCAACAGAGGGTGAGGAATATAATACCACTATCTCCTTTTTATAACACAGTCCTTTCAGCAATTCTAAAAAGGTTCCACACCCATTTGCCCTACTAAAATTGACCCTGAAGACACAAAAAACCTCCAAATGGCCTCAACAATTCTTAGAAAGAATGCTAACAACCAGAAGTTTGCAAGGAATGTAAGTTCTTCCATTCCCCATGATTCAGTCGCAATTGAAGAAGCTTCTTGACTGTGAAACGTCTTCAAGGAAAAACAAAGAGAGTCTAGTTCCCTCTTGAAAAAGTAGCTTTGGGTGTTCTAGCAGCTGAGAATTTATAATTAGAAAATGGAACAAACGAGGTTATCCTCAGGCCCTTTGCCAATGGGAACGGAGGACTCGAGGGATGCATTTGACTGTCCCATCCTCCATTCTTGTCACAATCTCTTATCCCTGTAGTCCTTGACAAACATTTACTCCACGTGAAACTGTGACACAGAAGCTGGAGGGGAGACAGCTCCATTGATCATTGAGATCTACCTAAGGTAAGTGACCAAGTCAGGCAGGATGGAGGGGGGAGAAGCATATCTAAGTGGGATGGGAAGAGCACTAGCCCCTCCCCCCCACCCCTGGACTTTCCTACCCTGAGATACCTCATATGCACTTAGCAGGCAAAAGCAGGGAGTAATCACATTTAAATTTTGTTATTCATTCCTACAAATCCTTGGTTTATGAATGTAATTGGCAGACTCCATTAAATACTTAACTTGAGAACTACCTGTAACCTTCACACACACACACACACAGAGAGAGAGAGAGAGAGAGACAGAGACAGAGACAGACAGAGACAGAGACAGAGAGACAGAGAGACAGAGACAGAGACAGAGACAGAGGCAGAGAGAAACAGAGACAGAGACACACACAGAGAGAATTTACATTTCTATTTCGATTTATGGATCTAATGGTTATATTTTTGTCTTGCAATTCATATGTTCCTGCCTCTGGATGCCCTCATGTTTTGAAGTTGTTCACATGTGTGTGTCTCACTATCATTAAGAAATTGGTCAGTTTGTCTCTTCCAGTCCTACGGCACTCCATGAAAATAGGAGCAACTGACACTGAATAATGGCATTTATTTTCCCCATCCTATTCCATCCCATTTCTGGGAGCCTCAAAGCTTTGATAGTATGTTGCAGTCCCTAGTTTTATCTGAAAAACATTTCCAGAAGGCAGATCTGTCTGATCTACTTCAAAGATCTTGTTGCAGACAAAGATATTTATCAACAGAAAGAAGACACTCATGGAAGATGTCAGTATTCATGGAGTTACTATTAATAGGATTATCTGAAGTGATGTGCAAGAATCCTAGCCTTCAATGCAATTTTCAGGAGCCTCTTCCTATTCGTCATATCTATCATCAGCTTGGAGACATTAACATTGCTGGCATTATTTCTGTATGCTTGATATTTTCTGACCCCATTGATTTCAGTCAACATCCTTCTCAGGCATTTCATGAGGGACTTATGTAAGTACATCATTAATTTATTGTCAAGCTCTGCACTTTGCTAGTATATCACATGATGCTTGAAATATTTTCCTCTAATGGCAAAATCTCCTCATAGAAACATCTAAAATAGGATGCCAAAGTTTATCTTATCTGATATTATATTTTACTTCAGTTTCCAGATAAAGTTGAAATGGAGATCATATCTCCATTTATAAGAAATCACATATCAATATCTATTAATATACAGGTATGTATAGCTTAATTTATGAAGCTGTTACTACAATTAACAAAGGTAAAGCATATATTTCCCATAAGTTTTATCATTTGTTATTTCTGGTACCAAAAGGTCACAATTTCCTTTTGCCTATAAACCATTCTTAAAAGCTGCAGTTTGATAGTGGGCCATTCTCACATACAGAAACATAGAAATAAGAATTATTTCACACATTCCACAAAATGTGTTGTACTAAAGGATTATAAGTGCCATAATGTGAAGCAGACCTTTCTTAATGTGCTGTTTTTAATTCTGTTTTACAGAATAATTTTTCAAAATTACCAGCATATCCTGGCCTTAGCATTTACTATAAAACAGATTAATGAAACCCCCCAGATCCTTCCCAACACCACGCTGGGCTTCCACATTTTTAACAGCAATTTTAGTCCAAGTTGGACTTACTTTGCCTCAATGGTTCTGCCTCTCACTCAGGGCAAATTCATCCCTAACTACAAGTGTGGATTCACAAATATCTTGGTTGCAGTCATTGGGGCACCTGATATCTCTCTTCATATGGTGACTGTATTGGGTATCTACAAAGTCCCTCAGGTAAGATGTGCTGAAGATATACATTATCATTTTGCCATACTTCCACAGACACCTATATGCTCTCTTTGTAAAAAGGAGAGACCTTTCAGATTCCTAGATAATATTTTCTGCTTGATAGAATCATCACAGCAGCATGAATAATTGTTATTCTGAACAGACCCCAAAATGTGCCTCAATTCCAGACGTTGAACTTAGGTTCAAATTTGAAATGTTCACAACGAGATTACTTCCAGAAAAATGTATTTATTGAAACCTTAAGAGTGACATCTTGGCTGATATTTTATAAACAACACAACTGATTGCATAATTACAGTATATAAAGTCAAAGATACCCAAGAATTCAAATGAATAAATATATTTTCAGAAGCTCACATAGACATTTGCAATTGCATATGTTTACCTTTCTATAGTTGACCTATGGCTCTGCTCCAATCATGGATAAAGAGACTCAAGCAGTTTTCTTCCAACAAATGTTTCCGAATGAATCCCACCAACGTAGGGGCCTCCTGCAGTTATTGCTGTATTTTAGATGGATCTGGATTGGAATTCTTGTGGTAAAGGATGAGAAAGGAGAGAAATTTCTCCAGGAAGTGATCCCCACATTTTCTGAGTATGGCATCTGTATTGAATTCATAGCAGAGTTCCCAAATGTAGCTTTTTACAGTGATTTTAGTGAAACTGTAGCTGAAGGGATAGATATATACCATGTTCTCATGAAAAGCACAGCCAATGTGATAATCTTATATGGTGAAATTCAGTCCTTAGCATTTCTGAGAACTTTCCTCCAATTTTCAGCAGTGGAGGATATACCAAGGAAGAAAAAGATTTGGCTAATAACAGCTGAGACAGATTATACTTCTACTTCCTTTCAAAAATCTTGGGATATCCATTTCCTACATGGTGCTTTATCCTTTGCAGTTCACACAAAAGAAGTCCAAAACTTCCAGGAATTTCTTCAAAATCTAAATCCAAGCAACAATCAGAACGATAATTTTCAAAAAGATTTCTGGGAGCAGGCATTCAGCTGTTTCTTCTCAAACTCAGAAAAGGAGGAGTTTGAGAAAAAGTGTACTGGACAGGAAAAACTTGAAAACCTTCCTACATCTGTGTTTGAAACACACATGAGTGGACAGAGTTACAATATTTACAATGCAGTCTATGCTGTGGCACATGCTTTACAATCTCTTTCTTTGTCGAAACCTAGAGAATCAACAATGATGAAAGAAAGAAGGAAACGTTTTCACAATCAAGAGTGGTGGCAGGTAAGTCTGTTAGCAGAGTAGTACAGAAACCAACATATCTGAAGTTGCAACATGTGCCCATAAACTCTAGCAAACAATATTCTCCAGGAATATTGATGCCTGAAAATCCAAAAGTGAGATCCAATAATGGATTAACAAATCAAAATATTCATATGCTGATATTAAAATTGTAAATGGCATTCTACAAAATTCTTTAGAATATGCTTTTCTCCATGAAATTAACTTCCTGTGAAGCCCAAAACCAAAGTGACAGATTGAAATTCTTCTAAACTGGTTTCTTCTTGTTTTACATCTATAGATAAAACCGTGTCAATCTGAGCACTCTACTATCTGTATCTGCAATTTACTCTGTTAATTATTAGCAAGGGGCTTCAGAGACATAATATCCAACCTGAATTGCCCTTTACTTCTCTGAAATTCATCCCATCCATCCTGGGAAGCCACTTCCTTACTATATTCCATCACTGTTCCATAAATTCAGTCTATTCATCAAGAGTGTTCAAACTTGACAAATTTAAGATTTATGGACTTCAACTCCCAGAATTCCTGACCTAACATGACTGGAAAAGGAATTCTGGGAGTTGAAGTCTACAAGTCTTCAAACTGTCAAGTTTGAAGACACCTGCTATAAATAAATGGAAGGAAGTCATTTATATATAGTTAATTTGGAATGTTTGCATTGAATCCGTTACAGTTTATTGATCTTTTTATTTTATTCATTCATTTAATCATTTATTCGTTCATTCATTCATTCATTTTTTATTTATTTATTTATTTTTATTTATTTTATTTATTTATTTTGTCAAGCAATTATAAGATAACATAATATAAGGTAAGATCTTATGGGATCTTCGTCATACAATCCATGGGTGGAACAGAAAGGTATATATTGTGATTTTCGTACTCAAAGAAGATTCAGTATGTTGTAATGTTCCCTTTCTATGAGGCATAAATTCTGACATCTTCATAGATAATTTGAGAGCCACGTTCATTTCTACACCCAGCTATTAACAACAACACATACATAGTTTTAGAGCAAATGGGAAGCATTATATGCTTCCTGGAACAAGGCTCTTAGGAGAAGAAGAGGAAGGAGTGAAAATGTTTTTAATATCTCAGGCACTTAATAAAAGAGGACCAAGGTGGGATATTACTTTGAGCCTACTTTTTTAAGATATATGTACTTCCATGGGATGAAACATAGATTTCAAATGATGGACATTTCAGCCATCAAATTCAGCATTGCTTAATGCAGGATTTTAAATTCCAGCAGCTCCTGCTGATGTTGACTCTGGCTCTACTTTAGCACATCCTATAAAAGAAATATGCCCTTTGGTCCTCAATTCCCAGTGCCTAACCTCTCCTACTTAGACTTTCTTTCATAGGTAGTCTTATTTTCTTTTAGGCCCCAAAACACGCAGGCTTATTTTTGGGGAAAGGTATCTTGTTATTTTCACATCCAGAAGGTGATGAACCCGCCAGCCATGCCCTCTCTGTCCAAATGCTTGCTTACCTATGGTCAAAATGGCCCAACCTCTTAGCACATCCTGGTCTCCGCATGTCCTGCTTACTGGCCCTGCTGCTACTGGGACATTTCTCAGCTGCTGGCCACCAAGCAGCTGCCTATGCTGCTGATTGCCTCATGGGGCTCTTCACCCTCCTGATAGCACTTCTATCAGCCATCCTGCTAGACTGCTCCTGTCTAATGTGAGGTGAATAATCCCAGATCTATGGCCCTTGAAGCAGCCCCTCCACTGCTGGTGGAGCTCACACAACTGTCACATGGAGGTGGTGCGGATGGTGCCATGGCGTAGTCCCTGCCTTCTCGGACCCTACCATCCAACCTGGTCCTCCAGCTCTGCTGCACACTCTGCAAGAAAAGACAGGTGGTGGAATAGATCATGCCCCTTCCTCCCTGGCCATACGCAGGTTGCAGCTGCTTGTGGACACCCTTTGGCCCCACACACATGCTCGCCACCTCCTATGCTGGCCGTACCCACCACCTCAGCCCTGCTGCTGATGCTCTGATCTAGGGCTTACTTTGAAAGGGGTAGGGTTATATTGTTAGCAGCATGATAAATCACGCTAGATCATATTTTTGGGGTAGGTCATATTTTTTGGAAAAACATGATTTCCTAAAATTATTTTCTAAATTAATTTTAGATTTTATTTTCTAAAAGTATGTCTATTTTCCATTTTATTGTAAATTTTACAGGCATAGGTTTTTAAACATGGACTTCATGTGATCACAACTTTCAATTTCCTTTTAGCTTCCCCATTGATTTTGCTTATGGAAAGCCAGCAAGATAGATTGCAAATCACAATCAAGTAACTGTGGGATGCCACGACAGTCAGAAATCCAGGTCAATTGTTGACTTCCAGGATTGTGATAATAATAAACACAGTAAGGAAGTCATAAGTACCACTTGTTCTGCACTGTTGCAATTTCAGATGGTTGCTGAACAGGCAGTCATTAAAAAAGTAACACCTGGACTTAAGTGTTCCTGTACTGCCTCAAAATTCAAATAACTACCTCAGTTATTGTTGGTATTCAGTCACTAATGAATCTTTGCAACCACATGAACCCCGCTGTCCTCCACTCTCCCAGAATTTGCCCAAATTAATGTTCATTGTGCTGATCACACTATCTAACCATCTCATCCTTTGTTATCTTCTTCTCCTTTTGCCTTCAATCTTTAAAAAACCAGAATCTTTTCCAATAAGTCCTCTCTTCTCATTAGGTGGCCAAAGTATTTGACTTACGTGGGCATAAGCTGAAACATATGGCACACTTTGCTAGTCATTATAGTGTCAGTGTCTATTTCCATGACTTTTTTAAAAAAATTAAAATGTCTAAAAATATAAATATTTTCCCTGTTGTGAAGTGTCAGTTTGCAATAGTATCCAAGAGTTCTTGATCTTTTGTTCTCTTGAAAAATTCATCACCATCTTCCCTATTTTAAGAGTCTGTCTCTTTTTCTGTTTTTTTTTTTAAATCTTTATTTATTTCAAGTTATAAATAAAGTTTTACTGTTTTTTAATTTTTTAGTTGAAAAAAGAAATTGAAAAAAAAATTAAAAATTGAAAAAAGAAATTTTAAAAATTGGAAAATGATTTTTCTTTTAAAAAAGGAATTCCAAAATTTTAAAATTTTAAGAATTTACAAGAGTTTTTGGCCCTTTATGAAATAATATGTACATCTCTCTTTTTTTGGAAATCTCAAGCTGTTTTTTAGGAGATGCTTTGCTCTTAACCATCTACTCCCTGCCTTGAAAGTTTGTCCCTTTCCTTTCTTTCCTCACGTGTTTTGTACTTATCCTTTATTCCCTGTTTTTTTGGCCCTTGGTTGCCTGGTCACTGCTAGGGTTTTCAGGTATGATATGCTGATGTTAGGCACTCTGCTTAGCTGGATTGACTCATCTCACCTATTTCTACTCCAAGGAACTCTAACAATTCTTCTCCATCACCACAAATTGAAAGCATATATTCTTAATTGCTCAGCCTTCCTTATAGATTAAATCTCACAATTGTACATTTCTACTGGGAAAACCATAGCTATATGGGCCCTTGTTGACAAGATGATGTCTCTGCTTTTTAATATGCTGTCTAAGTTTATCATAGTTTCATCCAAAGGAGCAAGCATCTTTTAAATCAAATCAATCAGCGTCTGCAGCGTCAGGTCTTGGAGCCATGAAAATAAAATTTGTTACTGTTTCCATTTCTTCCACTTGTATTTGCTATGAAGTGATGGGACCAGATGCCATAATCTTATTTATTTTTAATTATACATTTCAAGCCAACTTTTGCACTCTTCTTTTTTAACTCATCAAGAGACTCTTTAGATCCTTTTCAATTTCTGCCATGAGAGTGATATTGTCTGCGTATCCGAGGTTGTTGATATTTCTCTCAGCAATACTAATTCTGGCTTTGATTCATCTAGCCAGGCATTTCACATGATGTACTTTGCATATAATTTAAATAAGCAAGGTAATAATATATAACCTTGTACTTATTACCATATTTTGAACCAATCAGTTTTTCCATATCCGGTTCTAACTGTTGCTTCTTGGCCTGCCCCAATCTGATCCTTTAGAAAAGAAAGACCCTCAACTCCATTTGGTTAAAGCAAAGAATTCTTCTACTAAAATTGTTGGTTGCAGTAATGTCACCCCAGCTCTGAATTCTCCCACTCTAACAAGATACAAAAAAGGTTCATCGATATTTCATTCTTTCCCCACCTCCATGACCAGTCTGTTTCCAGCCAACCAAAGCTCACAAAGATGTTTTGAGAAAACTGAGGTGTTTGGGGGTAATCTGCTTTTTCTCAGGTTGTTTGGCCTTGGGGTGTTGGTACAAACAGGATCTGGCTGCTCTGGTCTTTATCACCTGTCATTCCCTTTTCTGATTTCCCATCACATACACACACAGCTTCTTTCATCCCCCCTCTTCCAGCCTTTGCTGGCAGGAAGTCTGTGAGGTGCCAAGCTGAATCACAGAGTTGATTTAGCTTTCTAATGGTGGTTGGGTACTCCCAACTCTTTAAGAAGTCACCACAGATTGTTGTGATGCACATAATCAAAGGTTTTAGCATAGTCAATGAAATAAAAGTAGATGTTTTTTTCTGTAACTCCCTTGATTTTTCCATAATCCAGCAAATGTTGGCAATTTGATCTACAGTTCAAATCTACTCTTCAAAACACAATTTGTACTGCTGGAAGTTACAAAACATACAAAACATTTGCTAGACCAATACTCGAATACAGTTCATCAGTCTGGAACCCACATTACGTATCTGATATTAGCACAATTGAGAAAGTCCAGAAATATTTCACAAGAAGAGTTCTCCACTCCTCTACTCGTTGTAGAATACCTTATGCCACCAGACTTGAAATTCTAGAACTAGAAAACCTTGAATTACGCCGTCTTCGGTCTGATTTAAGCATGGTATATAAAATCATACATTGCAATGTCCTACCTTTCAATGAATACTTCAGCTTCAACCATAACAACACAAGAGCACACAATAGATACAAACTCAAAGTTAACCGCACCAAACTTGATTGCAGGAAATACGACTTCAGCAATAGAGTGGTCAATGTCTGGAATACTCTACCCGACTCTGTAGTTTCTTCCCCAAACCCCAAAAACTTTAACCTTAGACTGTCTACTCTTGACCTCACCCCTTTCCTAAGAGGTCTGTAGGGGGCGTGCATAAGCTCACCAACGTGCCTACCGTCCCTGTCCTATTGTTTCTCTTATTCTTCTTTTATTTTTCTTATATGTACCCATTTCATGTATTCACAACTATGTATACACTTATACTTATTATCTTGTAAACAATTGGCAAATCAAATAAATAAATAAAATAAATAAATAAAAATAAAATAAATAAAGTTGTCTCTTCACTTACTGCTAATGCCTAGTTTGTAGGATTTTGGGTACCATCTTGCTAGTGAGTAAAATTAGCACAATTATGTGGTAGTTTTATACATCCTAGTATTTATTATATATTTATTAGAAGTGATCTGGCTTAAGTAGCTTTCTCAATTAAACTGCAGAGCTTAATTTTATTTTTTTGCTGATTCTTTATTTTGCAATTTTATATTAATTTTATTTCAGTAATCTGATATATAATCTCTACCTCTTTGTTAGAATGATTGTCATGTTATTTCTTTGATACTGGCCTACAACTAAAATAAGTGTTTATATTTTCTTGGTTTTCAGAAACATTAATTTGTATGTTTTAAATATATGAATTATTTCTCTCTCCCTTGATTTGTTCCTTTCTGATTGTCTCTATGTTTCAGCTTCATTCTTTTCTGAAAAGTATCAGATTCAACAATAGTGTTGGTGAAAAGATCTCCTTTGATGAAAATGGAGAATTCATTGGTGGATTTGATATTATCAACTGGATCACATTCCCAAACCAGTCATTTCTTAGGGTCAAAGTTGGAATGATAGATCCCAAAGGTCCAGCAGACAAGTTCTTCAATATTTCTATAGATTCCATCACATGGCCAGTAGGTTTTAATCAGGTTAGCTTTTTGAATCTATATTTTTTTGCCTTCATTTAAATATTGTTATTGATGGAAGTCCCAGAGCATCAGCTTTAACCAATATAGGTAGAAATTTCCTGGAAAAGGAAAGATATCCGTAAAATTTATTTACTTTTTAAGCAATTGCTATTGAATATTGCATTGTTTATGGGTCCTCTATTAATTAGGAAAAATGGTATTTATGGTTTTGAAGTAAATGCTGTTAGATTTCATTAGTCTGCTGACTTCAAAATTTAGAAGTTGAGAAAACCAACTTTAACTAACCAGCACAGAAATTGTCTTTGAAGAGTAGTGATGATGTTTATCACAGGCCTTAAATACAATAATTGTAAATATTTAATTAATTATTATTTTTCAAAAATTGCATCTAAAATTATGTAATCTATATTTTTAATCTGTTAATTCTGCAGTAACTCTCTTATTACATCCTTTCCTCTCTGTATCATAAAATATTTTTCATTGACAGGCATTACCTCTATCTTTGTGTAATGATCCTTGTGAGACAGGATACAGCAAGGTCAAGAAAGAAGGGCAGTTGTTTTGTTGCTATGATTGCCATGTATGTCCAGAGGGGAAAATATCAAAGGAGAAGGGTAGGAAATCCTCAAATATAATGGGACTAAACCATGATGACACAACACTATAATTCCTATTAATCAATTCACCTGCATTCTTTTTCAGACATAGATGACTGCTCTCCGTGTCCAGAAGATCAATATCCAAATCCCACAAAAAATACATGCATTCCAAAGCGGATCACATTTTTGTCCTATGAAGAACCCTTGGGGATCAGTTTGATTGTTCTTTCTCTTTGCTTTTCTTTAATGACAACTTTGGTAATCACAATCTTCATGAAACACAAAGACACTCCCATTGTCAAAGCCAACAACCGGAATCTCACTTATGCACTTCTAGTTTCTCTTCTCATCTCCTTCCTTTGTGTCTTTCTATTTGTTGGGAGGCCCAATATAATTGTGTGTCTCCTTCGACAACCAGCTTTTGGCCTCATCTTTTCTGTGGCAGTTTCTTGTGTATTGGCTAAAACCTTTGTTGTGGTTCTAGCATTCATGGCCACCAAACCTGGTTCCAGATTGAGGAAATGGGTGGGGGGAAGGATGGTCAGTTTCATTCTACTATCCTGCTTCTTTGTTCAAATAAGTTTTTGTGTTTTGTGGCTGATAACATCCCCACCATATCCAGATTTTGATACACAGTCAATGTCTGAAGAAGTCATCATAGAGTGCAATGAAGACTCAGTCATGTTCTACTGTGTTTTGGGGTTTATGGGTTTTCTTGCTCTGGTTAGCTTTTCTGCTGCTTTTCTATCTAGGAATTTACCTGACAGTTTCAATGAAGCAAAATTCATCACCTTCAGCATGTTGGTCTTCTGCAGTGTTTGGTTTTGCTTTATTCCATCCTATCTAAGCACAAGGGGAAAATATACATTGGCTGTAGAGATCTTCTCCATGATTTCTTCCAGTGCTGGTTTATTGGTGTGTATCTTTCTTCCCAAATGTTTTATCATTGTGATGATACCTGAATTAAATGATAAACACCAGCTGATGAAGAGAAAGTTTTAAGAAATCTTTATGTTTGCCTGTTATTTATTGACATATTTTAGCATGTTTTTTTTGCAAGATCTGATTAAATGTATCAATTAAATATGAATTGTGAAATTGTCTTTACTGCTCATCTTAATTCATATGCAGTAGAATGTGTAAAAAGAAATGCAGTTAAATACAAATGAGATTTTTTAAAATAGTGAAGATCTATGATTTTTTTGGAAGCAGTTGGACAGAAGGAACTTCATGATGTACACCATATGTGTCGTATTTTGTAATAATACTCCTAACACATGAGTTCTCTGCACAAAACTGCTTTATTTTTCTTAACTCCTCCCTTCCAGTTCCTTCATACTGTGTCACCTCAAAATATGTCCCTCACTACTTTCTGTCTAACATTGGTTCTTCTTCACAGTTAAACATCAACAGGTTCCATTTACCCTACACTACATCTCCCTTTTCTAGAGAACAAAGGGTAGACTACCTTTGTCTCACCAGACCTTAGAGGATTCTTCTGCCTCTTTTGTTGAAGGTCTGTTCCTATCTAAATCCTGTAGGGAAGAAAATGTTATCATGTAACTATTTACTAATCCAATACACCTAACTGTGTTTAAACTATTCTGCACCTCAGATTTCTTACTGAACTATACATCAACATTAACTCTTTTTCACTTTCTCAGTTCACAGATTCAGTCTCTCTGATTTAACTATAGTTCTCACAAACCTTGTCCTTGTGGTAGCTGTCACACTAGGAAAGGTTTTAAGTATTTTCCCAGGTGATGTAGAAACTTGTTCACTGTTTGTCTCTGGCAACTCCTGCTGCTCCACCGCTCCCCCTTCACTTGCATGTGTGTGTAAGTGCTGACGATTGCGTCTCACCACACGTTTAGGTACATCCACCAGATATGACCTTGGACTTGTGTGATTCTGCAGCACAGTCCCAGATTCTTTTGTATCAGTGACCCATATATGTTTTCCTGGTACCAAATCACTAAGAGGTTTTGCACGATGTCTCCTGTTGTAGTATTCAGTATTCAATTTCCTCTTCTCTCTCTCTTTACAAGCAAAATGGTCAACATCTGGCAATGCTGGGTCTATCTGAGAGGGAAGAGTCAGCACAGTAGTACGAAGACGTTGCCCCATAAGCAGCTGAGCCGGACTGAACCCACTCTGGAGAGCAGTAGCTCTGCAGGCAAGCAAGGCCAGATAAGGGTCGCTAGCCTTTTTCAAGAGACTGTTCACTGTCTGAACTGCACGTTCAGTTTCTCCGTTACTTTGTGGAAACTTTGGACTGCTGGTAACATGTTTGAACCCATATGTGGATGCAAAATGAGAGAAAACTTGGTCAGAAAACTGTGGTCCATTGTCTGACATCAACTCCTCTGGAATCCTATGCTGGGCAAAGATTGACTTCAGATGGACAATTACATCAGTTGACTTAGTGTTCGATAGCAGTGCAATCTCGACATATCTGGAGAAATAGTCTATCACAACTAAGTATGTTTTCCTTCCAAGTACAAACATGTCAGTCCCTAACTTTTGCCATGGTCTTTCAGGGCATTCAGATGTCATGAGTGGCTCTTTAGGATTCTGACGCTCTTGAATACATGTGAATACATTTGAGCACCATTTCACTGACCTGCTGACTGAGTCCTGGCCACCACACAGACTGACAAGCACGTTCTTTGCATTTCACCACCCCTTGGTGTCCTTCATGCAGCCTCTCCAACACCTCATTCCTCAGAGTGGACGGGATCACAAGCCTAGTGTCTTTCACTAGTAATCCATCTTGTACAGTGAGTGTAGCTCGTTCTGTCCAGTATCCTCTCAGTGTAGGTTCCTGTTTTGCATGCACTGGCCATCCATCTGCACACAATTTCATGACTCGAGAGCAAATACTATCAGCTTGCAACTGCTCTTTTATGATTTCCATATATGTGTGGCTAACAGGCAAGCTGTCTACTACATAGTCCACATATATGTTAGTGTTTTCCATCAGCTCCAGTTCTGCTTTGGACATGTGAGGGTCCATAG
Source organism: Notechis scutatus (assembly GCF_049901735.1). Classification (NCBI taxonomy): domain Eukaryota; kingdom Metazoa; phylum Chordata; class Lepidosauria; order Squamata; family Elapidae; genus Notechis; species Notechis scutatus. The sequence continues at coordinate 127,822,282 of NC_142025.1, forward strand.
GTGAACGTGACAATGTGTCTGCTGTCCAAAGTGACTTTCTGGGCACATGCACAATGTGGTAAGAGTAACGCATGAGCCTCATCCTGAATTCTCAAGGGTAGAAGATCTAGTGCTTGGTCTCCAAACAAACGGACAAGTGGTTTATGGTCAGTCTCCTGGCAGAATTGCTTTCCTAGGAGGAAATCCCAAAATCTTTCACATGTCCAGGTTAGAGCCAGGCCTTCTTTTTTCACCTGTGCATAGCATTGTTCAGTTGGAGTAAGTGAACGTGACGCGTAAGCCACAGGCTTCCATTTATCTCCCCACTCTTGAAGAAGAACGGCGCCCAAGCCATATGACGATGCATCCGCTGACACTTTCATCATTTTGTTCGGATCATACATGGCCAGCACCAGAGGGGAAGACAAAGCATTTTTCAATGTCTTAAATGCCCTGACCTGTTCCACATCCCAAACCCAACAGTTTTTCTTAGAAAGGAGATCACAAAGTGGCTTGTCTTTTTCTGCCAACTGAGGGATGAACTTCCCCAGCTGGTTTACCATGCCAAGAAAACTCCTCAGTTCATTCACACTAGAGGGCTCCTTAATATCTCTGATAGCCTCTGTTTTTCTTGGGTCAGGTCGTATCCCTGCATCAGAGATGATGTGACCCAAAAAGACCACTCACACCTGGAGAGCTCACACTTATCAACGTTCAGAGTGATTCCCGCCTTTTCCAGTTTTTTTAGCACTGCATGGAGTCTATTGTCATATTCTTCTTGGTCCCATCCCCACACCAGTAGATCATCAAAGTGGCAAACTATACCTTCCAGCCCCTGTGTAACTTCCGCCATCATACATTGGAAATGTTCGGGTGCTGAAGCAATGCCAAATGGAAGACAGTTAAAGTGGAACTGCCCGAAGGGTATAATGAATGTGGTATACTTTGCTGAATCCTCGGTGAGGGGTATCTGCCAAAACCCCATGTTGGCGTCTAATTTACTGAACATTTTAGCACCAGCCAGTGTTCCAAGACTCTGTTCTACTGATGGTAAAATGTATTTTTCACGACACACATACTTGTTCAAGCCAGTCAGGTCCACACACAATGCACCTTTTTGCTGTCCTTCTTGGGCACCACTACCATGCCTACGCACCAGTCCGTAGGCTCTTCCACACGAGTGATTACTCCCAAGTTTTCCATGCATTGAAGCTCATCTTTGACTTTCCCCATCAATGGTAGGGAAATCCTCCTTGGGGTTTTCAAAGAGAAAGGCACAGCATCGGGTTTGAGCTTAATACAATAAGGTTGTCAAACCTCCCCTAAGCCATTGCATAACTTAGGGTACCTTGACTTCAGGTTTTCCATGTCAATAGTGTCCACAGGGACCAACAGACAATAGCTGGCAGTCCCAGCAAAGGCATACTCAGGTTTTTGACCACATACACCTTCTCTGTAATTTGTTTTGCTCCTTTCTTTAGCTGTAGTTTGGCAAACCCCATCACTTCCAGTGGAATTCTCCCTAGACCCAGTCTCTCTGTTTTTTGCAGCACCGGCACCTGTGTGTTGTGAAAAATGTTGGCAAAATTCTTCTGTGAAACAACAGTGACATCTGCTCCAGTATCCAACTTGAACGTGATGTCTTTATCCATCATTCTGATTTCCACAGTCCATGGATCAGCATGTGATGTCACAGAGCCGAGAAAGAAGCTTCTCTCCTCTTCCTCAATGCCATGCACAGCCTTGCTTGCAAAACATACACGTTGATAGTGACCCTTTTCCCCACATGTATGGCATTTAGCATCCTTAGCAGGACATTCATGTCTAGGGTGAAGCATGTCACCGCATTTGTGACATTGGGGGTCTTTAGTGTTTTTGTTCTGCCTGCTTAGAGGCTTTACTCCATCATTCTTTGATCTGCTGAATTTTTGCTTTTCTTTCTGATGCCTGCCTTTAAATAGTCTGTCCAAAGAGTTCACATCCTTTAGGTTTAAAGCACTAGCATAACTTCTCAATGTGGTTTGCTGTTTTTTAATCTCCTCTGATTGTCTTGCCATATTAATAGCTTTATCCAGGTCTAGGTCTTTTTCCATTTGCATGCATTCTGATAGACGTGTATCGACCAAGCCTACTACAATCCTGTCTCTGATGAGCTCGTCATGTAATGCTCCATAGTTACAGTGTTCTGCTAATGCATACAGTGCTGTGATAAATGCATCAACTGTCTCATTTGCTTCTTATTTGCACATATTAAATCTTGCACGCTCATACACAATGTTCTTTTTTACTACAAAGAATGACTGAAAGCCATCTCTTACTTTAGTATACTGATGCTGATCAGCTTCACTGAGTTTCAGGCCACGCAGAACATCATCTGCTTAGTTCCCTTATACCAGAGGAAGGCATGCCACCTTAAAAGCAAGTCATGTCCTTCTAAATTCAAAAGTCTAGTATTCCTTAATGTTATCTACTCCTTTACCCACATCAAACTTGTCACTTGGTAGTATAATTCCCAATTGGGCAAAGCAAATCCTCTTCTTATTCTTGCATCTTGTAACAATTTAAGTTTTATTCTCGCTTTCTTCCCCTGCCAAATGTATTTTAGCACTATTTTGCTTAATCTTCAAAAAAAAAAAAAAAAAAAAATCCCCTAATCTGATTGGAATTGTCTGGAATATGTATAAGATTCTAGGCAATACATTCATCTTAATTGTAGATATTCTCCCAATCAGTGATAATTGTAAATTTTCCCATTTTATCAAGTCTGTCTCAATCTGTTGTTTAAGTTTAAGATAATTATCCTCCTTAAGTGTGCTACATTTTTGTGTTATGTGTATCCCTAAATACTTAACCTTATTTGTGACCTGGATCCTCCAAACTTCCTCCAATTCTTTCTTTCATCTTACTAACATGTTCTTTGCTAAAATCTTTGTTTTATCGTTATTTATTTTCAAACCTGCTACTTTCCCATACTCTTCTACCTTTCTATCAGCTTAGGTGCTGACTCCAATGGATCCTCTAATATAAATACCAGGTCATCTGCAAAAGCTTGTAATTTATACTTTTCTTTTTTAATTTTCATTCCTTTTATTTCTTTTTTTTCTCTGATGTTCCTATTCAGCACTTCCAGTGTTAACACAAACAACAGAGGTGACAGTGGACAGCCTTGTCTAGTCCCTTTTCTTATATCTATAAAGTCTGTTAACTCTCCATTTATCATAACCTTTGCAGTTTGTTTATGATATATTGTTTCTATGGCTTGAGTAAATTTTTTACCAAAGCCCATTTGGTCCAATTATAACAGCATAAAACACCAATTCACATTATCAAAAACTTTTTGTGCATTTAAAAACATCAGAGCCATTTGTTTTTCAGGATGTGCCTCATAATATTCCAGTGTATCTAAAATTATTCTCATATTATCTTTAATCTGTCGCTTCGGCAGAAATCCATTTTGATCAGGGTGAATAAAATTGTTTAAGTATCTTTTCAGTCTTTCTGCCAGAATTGAAGCAAAAATTTTATCATCTGAATTTAATAGTGATATTGATCTGTAGTTTTTAACTTGCTGTGGGTCTGTGTCCTCCTTCGGTACAAGTGTGATATATGCTTCTGACCATGTTTCGGGTATCCTCTTCTTTTTCATAACTTCATTCATAACTTCTAATAAGTGAAGATTCAATGTTTCCTGGAATGTCTTATAAAATTCCACTGGTAAACCATCAGGGCCTGGTGCTTCCCCAATGTTTTGCTTTTTTAAAGCTTCTATTAATTCCATCATTGTTATGTTACTTTCTAACGTTATTTCAATATCTTTGGGTATCTGAGGCAAATTTGCTTCCTGTAAATATTGTTGAATTCTTTCTTCCTGAACATTCTCTTGATGGTACAGTTTTCCTTAGTAATCTTGAATAATTTTTTTCTTCTCTGCATTTCCATAGCATACATGTCCTTGTTCATTTATCAATTGATTTATTCTTCTTGAGTCTCTTTCCTTTCTCAATTTATGTGCTAGCCATCTGTCTGGTTTGTTTGCATCTTCAAAATAGTTCTGCTTAGCATTTTTAATTTTTTGTGCTATTTCTTTTTGTTTTTTAATTAGCCCCATTTTATGTTTAGTTATGTCCATTTTAATTTTAATGTCCTTTTTAAATGGAAATTTCTGTAGTTCTTTTTTCAACTTCTTGTAGTCATCTTCCAATATCTTAAAGGTTTTTTTCTGTTTTATATTTCTTTTCCTTGTATAGTCCATTATCAAGCCTCTTGTATAAGCCTTCATCATGTCCCACAGGTTCTGCAATGATGTATCCTCTTTTGTGTTTTCTTTAAAGAAAAAAGTCAATTCTCTCTCAATTTTCTGTTTAAAGTCTTTTTCCTTTAATATCGTATTATTGAAAGTCCATCTAGATCTCCTTTTTTGTCCTTTCCATACAAATGTTATTGGATTGTGATCTGCCCAGGTACTTACTTCTATTTCAATGTCTTGTATGTTAGAAAGCAATACTGTTGACATCCATATCATATCTATTCTAGACCATGATGCATGTCTATTTGAATAAAAGGTATATTGTTTATTTTCTGCATTTCTCTCTCTCCATGCATCTTTTAAGTTTATCTCATCTACCATTCAAAAGGATTTTGGCAATGTCTTTCTAGCTTTCTAGCTTTCTTTGCTGTTTTTTGTGTTTTATATGCTGTTTTTTGTGTTTTATAATTTGTCATTTATTATTCCGTTAAAATCTCCCATCAGACAGATATTAGATAGTCCTGCTCAATTATTTTCTTATATAATTTCCTGTAAAAATCTCCTTGATTATCATTTCGAGCATAAATTGCTATTAAAAGTATATTTAGATTATTGTCTATTATCTCCACCATCAAACTCCTTCCGTCATCATCTGTATGTATTTGTTCCTCAGGGATTGTATCTCTAATGTATAACACCACTCCTTTCTTTTTACACTGTGTCAACGCTGTAAATAATTTTCCTATTTTTTGTTGTTTCAATATATAATCATGTTGTTTTTTTAATATGTACTTCTTGTAGGCAGATTATATCAAATTTTAATTTCTCTAACTTATGAAATATTTTTCTTCTTTTAATAGCTTTTTATTAATTGTAATCAGTTTTCTCTCATCCATTTTAGACTTTATAAGAAGGATTTGTTGCTCTAGTAGATCTTGGTTCTTGTTGCTCTCTGGGTACACCACCTACGGCTCCTTCTTCTTTTTCAATTACAGCTATACATTCCTCTTGAAATTCAATTAACTCTTCTTTTCTTGTATCTTCCTCCCTTCCTCTGAAATATTCCAGATAGAATAACTCAGCTTTTTCAACTGTATCAATTCTATATCTTTGTTCCTGCCAGGTAAACATGAGACCTTCTGGTATCATCCACCTGTAATTTATTCCTCTCTTAAGTAACTCTTTGGTCAAGAATAAATACTCTCTTCTTATCTCTCTCACTCTTCTCAGTCCCTGTTTCAATACCACTATTTCTTTATCTTTGTACTTTCATGTTTTTTCTCTTGCCGCCTGCAGTATTTGTGATTTAATTATTTTCTTAGTAAATCTGATATGAACTTCTCTTGGCAATTTATTTCTCATCACATATCTTGTATAGACACGAAAAACCTCATCCATTCCATCCATCATCTTCTCTTTAATTACCTGTAATGCTTCTGCCAGGATTTCTGTCATCATTTCAGCAAGGTTTTCACCCTTTTCTTCTTCTATATTTTGAAATCTAAGATGGAATTCTGATCTATCAATTTCCCATCCCAATGATTGCAGAGATCTGCCCTTGTCTCTTAATTTGGTTTTTCTTGTAGGCCAATTTGGTCTCTCCAGTACTCATTAGGTCTTCCTGATATGTTAGCTTCCATGAATCTTCTACAGTGTCCCATTATTATTATTTTATTTATTTAGATCTCATCATTATATTTTTCTAAACTCAAGATGGTGAATATACCTTGTACTTCTTCCTCCTCCTATTTATGCATTAATACTCATCTATTAATTACGTTGGTGATTTGACTTGTGTTTAATTATGTACATTTTCCAGAATCAAATGCAAGTGAAATGGGTGGCTATATAAATTTGTTAAATAAATAAATAAATACATAATAACCCCATCCAAGTTCTACTTACTATGACTGTTTTTCCCTTACCTCATAGCATCCAAACAAAATCATGAGACTCCAGCCATCCTTCATTTTTATTTTCCAAAAATGCTTCCAGAATGTTTTCTTATGGTCTTCCACTAATGTCCAATATCTTTTTTTCTTTTGGGGTACTTGTTAAGAAATCTGAAGTCTGGCATGTAGGCATCATATACATGCTTTTAAATAAATAGACATAAAATAAAGTTTGATCTATTACCTTCATTTGCATTTCTTCCTTGCTAGGTGTTAAAGGAACTATGACTGCTGTGAATGTTATAGAAACTATCAAACAATGCCAGAAATCAGATCTACAAAATTGTAGGGAACAGAATATAAGTTTATAATTGGTATCTCATAGGGTCTTGCAAATTTACTTTTTTCACTTTTTTCTCCCCCTCATCCCCTCCCCTCCACTCCCCACACTTGCAAACTTTCTTTCTGGCTTTGAATAACGTACTATCTTAACAAACCTACCATGCCAAAAAGAAAATCCAACGCCAAACCACAACCTAAAGAGAAGATAATCCCCACCAATGAATCACAAGACTCCTGCACATGCCTTAAATGCTACAAAAATCTAAAGGATAATGAAAACTCTATCAAATGTTCTCTGTTTAAAAAATACGCTCATCATGACTGCTTGGGATTACCTGAGCAAATGATTCAATACCTAGAATCATCCAATGAGTTTCCATATCTCTGCAAATCATGCAGACCCAAACTGGATCTGTCTAAAAGAGTTGATACCATTGAAACCATTGAAACATCCCTTAACACCATAGTAGCATCCCTGGACGCCATAAAAGAAAGAATATCCAACCTTGAAAAAAAAGACACAACGCAAAAACCTGAACATCCAATAGCTACAAACCACATCTCTACCCAACAACCACAACCCAATCCAAAACCCAATCCACAAATAAACACAACCCAGACAAATATTGATATCCCAATCCTCATCAGAGAAGCCGTTGAGCGTGAACGGAAACGTCCAAACGCCATCTTATTTGGTCTAGAGGACATCAATGACAATGATGACATCACAACTGTCGAAACATCATCAGTGATTATCAAGCATCAACCATCTCCGCTGATGAAATACTTGACATTTCCCGCATTGGCCGAGAGCTCAAAAACAGAGACGGCTCTGTGGCCCCACGCTTGTGCAGGGTCATTTGCAAAAATGAATCAAGCAAACGTAAATTCATTTACACTATAAATTCACTCGCCAAAACCAACACCAACCATAAGAACCTCCGTTGTCGCCCTGACCTAACCATACAGCAACATGCTCGCTCCCGTGTACTCCGCACTGAACTCAAAAAACGTCTACACAATGGAGAGAAGGACCTGTACATTGACTACCATGCTGACTGTATCAAAAGTAAGCAACACAACGCGCAACTCAGCTTCTACCCTCAACCACAACCCTACCTCAACCGATCCACCATCACCCAAGACTAGGCACGCACGCCCCCAACTACCTCAATTCCAACTACTGCTGGCCTTAAATGCAAACTACTCAATGCAAGAAGCCTCGTGAATAAAATACCTGAATTTCTCATCCTCTATTTGTCTGTGAAACATGGCTCAATGCATCTCTCCCCGACTCCATTACCACAGTAAGAGACTATCATGTTTACCGATCAGATCGTGAAAATCGTCGAGGAGGTGGTGTTGCTATCTTCTATAAAAAATCCTTACATCTAAAAAATATCCAAGTTACCCAGGAGCTTGCTCTTCCTGAGACCATCATCTGTGAACTATCCTTAAATATCACAATTCGATTCTTACTATGTTACAGAGCACCTGATTATGACATCGAACATGTAAACAAGCTAAATACATTACTAACATGGGCTGCATCCTGCCCATACCCTTTTATCTTTCTTGGTGATTTCAATCTACCTCATATTGACTGGACCCTAAATGATTGTACAACTGAAATCATACACACAACCTTCTACAATGCTATTACAAATCTGGGACTGGAACAACTAGTAACCAACAACACTAGACTAAACAACTGCCTCGATCTCATCTTCTGCAATAGTTTGAATTTAATTTATGGAATACAAACTAAAGAACCCTTTTCCAGTAGTGACCACAATATGATTGACTTTTGTCTCAACATACGTCCACACAAAAATCACCACAATGATGTAATCCCCATTTGTAACTTCAAAAAGGCAACTATGATCTTATAGACAACGATCTCTCATCCCTGGATTGGCAATCTCTATTCACTGGATGCAATACTGTTGAAGACCATTACAACATATTTTTACTTGAAGTCAAAAGAGTCATCAAACTATATGTACCAACAACAACTCCCAAAACAAAACAAAAAAAGCAGATTACCCATATCAATAAGGAAACTTCAATCCAAAAAGAGATCACTCTGGAGGAAAAACAAATCTGGTCACGTTGCCAATTTCAAAAACCGATACAAAAATTTATGCCACCAGATAAAGACCGAATGCACCAATTATCACATTAAACAAGAGGAAAACCTTCTAAGCACCAATTCCACCCGTGCTTTTTACAATTTTGTAAACAACAAACTGAAAGACTCAAGGTCTATCCCTCCCTTGATAGGACCTGATGGTAAAGACTGCAACGACGACACCACTAAAGCCAACATCTTTAACACATTCTTCAGCTCAGTATTTGTAAAAAGCAATGGATCATGCCCAGTATTTCCTAGCCGTACCACAGATAACAACAATGATCTAATACATATCGATTTTACAGAAGACAATGTTGAAAAAGCACTACGCAACCTAAAACCATCTCTATCTATTGGACCTGATGGAATATGTGCCTACTTCTTAAAAAAGCTATCCACTGCCATAGCCAAACCTCTAAGCATAATCTTTGAAAAATCTTTCAGGACCAGCTCCTTGCCTAACCTTTGGTCACAAGCCACAGTCATCCCCATCTTCAAAAAGGGAGACCCAAGCCTAGTTGAAAATTACAGACCAATCTCCTTATGCTGCGTCACCTCTAAAGTCATGGAATCAATTATTAACCAATCCATCATCCTCCACTTAGAGACAAACAACCTACTCTCCAATAAACAATTTGGTTTCAGAAAAAAACTATCCTGTAATCTGCAACTCTTACACTGCAAAAACATATGGACGACACAACTCGACCAGGGCAAAGCAATAGACGCAATCTACATAGACTTCTGTAAAGCCTTTGATTCAGTGGTACACAACAAACTACTCCTAAAAATAAAATCCTATGGTATCTCTGGACAACTGAATAACTGGATAGAAGCATTCCTGGCAAACAGACAACAAATGGTCAAAATTGGGAGCGTCCTATCAAATTCTGTACCTGTCAATAGTGGTGTCCCCCAAGGCAGTGTTCTAGGACCAACTCTCTTTATACTCTACATAAATGACCTCTGTGATCATATTAAGAGCAATTGCGTTCTTTTCGCTGATGATGTAAAGCTGTTCAATACCATAGACAATACTGCTACCCTACAAAAAGATCTTGACTATGTATCAGAATGGTCAAACAAATGGCAACTTCAAATCTCAACAAATAAATGCTCTGTCTTACATATTGGCAAAAAAAATCAGAAAATAAAATACAAGCTGAATAGTCAAGATCTTGTTGATGACCCAAGCTCTGTAAAGGACCTTGGAATACTCGCCTCTAATGATCTAAGTGCTAGAGCCCACTGCAACTACATAGCCAAAAAGGCATTAAGAGTTGTTAACCTAATCCTACGTAGCTTTTTCTCTGGTAATATCACACTACTAACCAGAGCATACAAAACATTTGCTAGACCAATACTCGAATACAGTTCATCAGTCTGGAACCCACATTACGTATCTGATATTAGCACAATTGAGAAAGTCCAGAAATATTTCACAAGAAGAGTTCTCCACTCCTCTACTCGTTGTAGAATACCTTATGCCACCAGACTTGAAATTCTAGAACTAGAAAACCTTGAATTACGCCGTCTTCGGTCTGATTTAAGCATGGTATATAAAATCATACATTGCAATGTCCTACCTGTCAATGAATACTTCAGCTTCAACCATAACAACACAAGAGCACACAATAGATACAAACTCAAAGTTAACCGCACCAAACTTGATTGCAGGAAATACGACTTCAGCAATAGAGTGGTCAATGTCTGGAATACTCTACCCGACTCTGTAGTTTCTTCCCCAAACCCCAAAAACTTTAACCTTAGACTGTCTACTATTGACCTCACCCCTTTCCTAAGAGGTCTGTAGAGGGCGTGCATAAGCGCACCAACGTGCCTACCGTCCCTGTCCTATTGTTTCTCTTATTCTTTTATTTTTCTTATATGTACCCATTTCATGTATTCACAACAATGTATACACTTATACTTATTATCTTGTAAACAATTGGCAAATCAAATAAATAAAATAAAAATAAATAAGACAGCTTTTGTGACCTGTTCCTTGCCCTCTAGGGATGAGCTGAGAAACATGATGTCAACATGATCTAAAATTTCAGGTAGTCTTCAACTTACAACCACAGTTGTGACCCCAACGTTCATTATTAAGTGGTGCAGTCATTAAGTGAGGCTGTAGAACTGTAGTGGCACAGTTATTGGAATGCAATACTGGAGGCTAATTCTGCCAACTGCCAGTAGTTTGATCCTGATTGGTTCAAGGTTGACTCAACCTGCTATTCTTCTTATGAGATTGGTAAAATGAGGACCCAGTGTTTGTGTGTGTATGTGTGTGTGTGTGGGGGGGGATATGCTGACTCAACTGCTTAGACAGAGCTGGAAAGCCCTGTGAAGTGGTGTACAAGTCTAAGTGATATTGCTATTGCTATGTGATCTCATCTGATATTATGATCTTTTTTATCATTAAGCAAGACAGCATGTAACCATGATTTATAACCTTTCCTGCTGGCTTCCCTCATTGACTTTGCTTAAGATAGCATAATTGCAGGATGCTCTAATTGTCTCATAAGTGTAAAATGATAGCAAAGCATCTGGATTATGATCATGTGGATGCTGTGATAGTTATAAGTGTGAGGACTTGTAATTACAAACTTTTTTCAGTGCCATTGTAACTTCAAAGGATCACTAAAGAAATGGTCGTAAATCGAGGACTACTTGTATGAACTTGATGGGAACTCAGATTCTGATGTGAGATGATGACATCCCGAATCAGAAAAAAAGCACCAATATAATCTTCACTGCTAGGAAACTCCAGGTTTTGTAGAAGTACACAGAGGGACTTATAGAAGATTTCAGGGGGGCTGGGGCATGCATTACAAGTATCACCATATATATATTTTTTGAAACAAAGTTTATTAATTTTAAAGACAAACAAACCATCATTAACCATTGAATACATAAAACCTCTTTCCATTATAAATTTTACAAGTCGAATAAAACATTATTTTATACAACATAGTTCTATTTTACACCATTTCCGTATGAACATATATAAATATCTCTTAGCAAATTTCTCATTATTTCTCTTTATTCTTATTCAATTTCATTATTATTATTATTTTTTCCTATATTTATCCAATTTATAGTTATCATCATTTCTCTCTGACTTGGTTACCGTTATTCTCATCCAACATTCCTCCAAGGTTTTATTAATTCTCACACAGACATAAACACACAAAACACAAAGACATAAAACTTCTTTTAAGAAAGTAACTTGGCCCCAGATTACCTCTCTCTATATGGACTTCAATTAAATTCATGCTCATCTTATATACCATTATCTATCTTATTTACCATTCTATATCTTCTATATAGCTTCTCCCCACTTTTCACTCTTCTTAATTCTATTTTATTTAATTCATTTTAATTTAAATCATTGTGCTTGTATCTTTTGTCCATTCTTTCCAAATTATCCATTTATCTCATTCCCTATAGTAAAAAAAAAAAAAAAAAGGATTTCTCCTGGAATCACTAATCAGAGTATGATGCCTTTCTATCGTCCCCCTAAATTAACATTTAAAATAACGCCTAGTACCCAATCTGATTCTGCTTAGTACATTCTACCTACTAACTTTTAAAAAGAAGAAAAAATAATAAATCCAAAATGATTAAATACATAATTAGATAATAAATCTAAATATTGAATCTCGTAACATTCCAATTATCTATTTCAAAAACAAATGCTACAGTAATAAGTTTATAATAACATCAACACAATAGTCAATTAAACTCTTTAATTAAACTCAATATTCTAAACATTCCCTTTAATATTTTATTAAATTTTAAAGTCTATCATAACTAAACATTTCAATATTTTATTTTTTTATTAATTTATTTTTTATTATAACATTCTAGTTTTCTATTTCTAATACAAATACTACAATGCCATCTTATGTACCTTGCAGAATGTTCTTTTTAAAAGAAATTATACATTACCCTTTGTCCCTAAAAAAAATTCCTTTTTTCCCATCTTGTTTCATACCTTTGTGGCTTTTTTCCCCCTTTTCCCTTCCTTTCTTATCCCACCTGACCATTTTACCCCCAACCTCTGCCTTGTTAGCTTCCCCTCTCTGTTGTATTCCTTTTTTCTTTTGCTTTCTAACATTGTGTTGATTTTGCATCTTATTTTTCTCTTTCTTGGGTGTTTTTTTTAAGTCTTAAGTCCTTCATTTTCCTTCCTCTCTTTCTCTTTTCTTTCTTAATTAAATTTTTGGATTCATTAAAGATGGTTTCTTCTTCTTCTTCTTCTTCTTCTTCTTCTTCTTCTTCTTCTTCTTCTTCTTCTTCTTCTTCTTCTTCTTCTTCTTCTTCTTCTTCTTCTGCTTTCTCCATCTGTTGTTGTGTTTGCTGATAAATAGCAAACGCCATTTCTAAAAAATGAAAGGCTTCTTTCACAGCGTCCTTGCCTTCTTTCTTTATTTTTCCATATTCCTTTCTAAGTTCATCAACAGGTAAAGCCATTGTAAATCTTTTCTTTTTTTCTTCTTCTTAAAACAACCAAGATGTTTCAAAAATTAGAACAGTCCCAAAGTCCCAGAGTCATCAATCAGTCCAAACAAAGCACAAAGTTCTCACTTTCTCTTCCTGGGGTAATATCAATAAAAAGAAAAGAAAAGCCCAATCTGTATTTTAAATCCTTGTTGCAATTGATTTCTAGTCTCAAAATCTTCAAGGCATCTCCTCCAACAAGATCTTAATATTTTTTTTGTCCTCTCCCTTCCCACTTATAACAAGAAGCCACATTTTTACCTTCTATAAAAAGACAGGTTTCTCAATATCCATTTGTTGATTCCATAGGGAAGGAGAGTAATCTTTCCCTTTCAGCACCTCGAATTTGCCGCTTGAAATTCTCCTCTGGAAACAAAATATCATTCAAAAAGTCATAGTTTTCAGGATGTTAAGTGTGTCTTAAAGTCCTGGGTCAGCCAAGAAAAGACTTTCTCTTCAAAAACTTTCTCCCTCTTCCTCCTGCACAGTCTTACCCAGCTGCCGGCTTCTTTGTGGTGGCGATTACAGACCGCCGCTCTACCGCCTTGAGAAAAGGGGGTTTTACCAGCTTGGGAGGGGGTCTGCAACACCCCCAAACCCCTCACTGGATCCCCCTATCTTCGGCTGCCTCTACGGGGCAGCCTTAGCCTCCAAACCCATCCAGATCGGAGGCACCAAGACAGCTAGCGCGGCAGGGATCGCGCAGTATCGCGAATCCCTGCCGCTGCCGAAGCCGACAAACCGGAAGTCCAGCTAAGTATCACCATATTTTGACAAGCAAGAGAGGAGATCAAGTGACAGTAGAGGACAGTGAAGTAATTGGAAGAGGGCCTAATGAATTGTAGGAACTTGGAATTTATATCTTTCCACACTTGTATGTCTGCATGATGCAAACTAGTGCCCTTTTTTTGTTTATCTTGCATCCATATTATATTTTCTTCAATCTCATCCTGAACTCATGAATGAAATAAATCGAAGGTGAACCAGAGTTATAATTGATTGATTCATCAAATTGGTACTCCTACAGGTCTCATTGTGATGTTTCACAAGTATTCCTTTGGGTCTTCAGAAAAAAAATATTGATGTAAAAGATTCAATGATGAAAATACCTATGACTATATCAAACAAATAACAATCAATAACTATCATTATGAAATTATCTAGTTTGTCTGGGACTCCATGAAAATAAGATCAACTAACACTGAATAATGGTATTTATTGTCCCCATCTTAATCCAACGTATGGCTGGGAGCCCCAAAGCTCTGTCTGCTGATTTGTTACTATGTTGCACTCTCTATTTTTTTCTGAAAAACATCCAGAAGGCAGATCTGTTTGATCTACTTCAAACATCTTGTTGCAGAGTGAGGCATTTGTACACAGAAAGAAGACACTCATGGAAGATGTTAATATTTGTAGAGTTGCTGTTGATATTATTGCCTGTGGAGTGCAAGAATCCGATCCTTCAATGTGACTTTCAGGAGCCTCTTCCTATTCGGCAAACCTATCATCAGCTTGGAGACGTTAATATTGCTGGCATTATTTCTGCCTTCTTTGCATCTTCTAGTTCCATTCCTTTCATTCAAGATCCTTCTCAGGCATTTCATGATGGACTTATGTAAGTACATCATTAATTTATTGTCAAGTTCTGAATCTTGTTGGTAAATCACATGAAGATTTTGTTTCTTTCATTTTTTTATTTTACTTATATGTATCCATGTATTCATAACTATGTTTTTACTTATATCTATTATCTTGTAAGCAATTGACAAAAATAAATAAATAAATACAAAATAAAATAAATAAAAAGCTTGAAATATTTTCCTCTAATGACAAAAACTCCAGAAAAGAACATCTAAAATAGGATGTCTAGGTTTATTTTATGTAAAATTATATTTTACTTCAAGTTTCCAAGTAAAGTTAAAATAGTTGAAATAGAGATCAAATCTCCATTTATAACAAATCACGTCTTAATATTAATATAGAGGTATGTATGCTTATATTTATGAAGCTGTTACTACAGTTAAGGAAAGGAAAGCACATATTTCCCGTGATAATTATTCTCTGATATTTCTGCAACCAAAAAGTAGCAATTTCGTTTTGCATATAAATTCCTATGCATAGAACATAGAAATAAGAATTATTAAACACATTCAACAAAATCTGCTGTACTGAGAGATTGCAAAGCACATAATGTGAAACAGACCTTTCTTACTGTGTTGTTTTATTTATCCTTACAAAATAGTTTTTCAGAATTACCAGCATATCCTGACCTTAGTTTTTACTGTGAAAGAGATTAATGAAAACCCCCAGATCCTACCCAATGTCACAATGGGCTTCCATATTTTTAACAGCAATTTTAGTCCAAGTTGGACTTACTTTGCCTCAATGTTGCTGCCTTTCCCTCAGGGAAAATTCATCCCTAACTATAAGTGTGGGATCACAAAAATGTTGACTGCAGTCATTGGGGCATCTGACATCTCTTTTCACATGGCAACTGTATTGTGCATCTACAAAGTACCTCAGGTAAGATATGCTGAAGATATAGATTATCATCTATATTCCACAAACATCTATATGCTTCTCTTTGTAAAGAGGAGTGACCTTTCAGACTCCTAGATAATATTTTTTGTTTGATAGAATCATCACAGCAGCATGAACAATTTTAATTCTGAGCAGAAAATGGGAATATTTGACACAGCAAAACATGTCCCAATTCCAGACACTGAACTAAAGTTAAAATTTGAAATATTCACAATGAGACTACTTCAGAAAAATGTATTTACAGATATCACAAGGATGACATCTTGTTGATATTTCCTACAACAACCAGCTGGTTGCATAATTGCAGTACATAAGGTCAAAAATACCGAAGTAATCAAATGAATGTATATGTTTTCAGAGGCTCACATAGATGTTTGCAATTGCATATGGTTATTTTTCTGTAGCTGACCTATGGATCTGCTCCCATCATGGATAAAGAGACTCAAGCAGTTTTCTTCCAATAAATGTTTCTGAATGAATCCCACAAATGTAGGGGCCTCCTGCAGTTGCTGCTGTATTTTAGATGGATCTGGATTGCAATTCAGAATAGTAAAGGATGAAAAAGTAGAAAAATTCCTCCAGGAGGTGCTCCCCACATTTTCTGAGCATGGTATCTGCATTGAATTCATAGCAGAGTTACCAAATGTGGCTTTTTACAGTGATTTTACAGATACTATAGATGAAGGATTACATATATATCATGTTCTCATGAACAACGCAGCCAATGTGATAATCTTATATGGTGAAATTCAGTCCTTAGCACGTCTGAGAATTTTCCTCCAGTTTTCAGAAGTGGAGGTATACCAAGGAAGAATAAGATCTGGCTTATAAATGCTCAGACAGATGACACATCAATTGCCTTTCAAAACTCTTGGGATATCCATTTCCTACATGGTACTTTATCCTTTGCAGTTTACACAAAGCAGGTCCAAGACTTCCAAGAGTTTATTCAAAACTTGAATCCAAACAACAACAACAACTAGAATGATCATTTTCAAAAAGATTTTTGGGAACAGGCATTCAATCGTTTCTTTCCAAACTCAAAAACTGAGACCTCTGAGAAGAAATGTACTGGACAGGAGAGGCTTCAGACTCTTTCCACATCTGTGTTTGAAACACTAATGAGTGGCCAGAGTTACAATATTTACAATGCAGTCTATGCTGTGGCACATGCTTTACAATCTCTCTCTTTATTCAAATCTAGAGTATCAACAATAATGGAAGAAAGACGGAAACATTTTCACAATCAAGTGTGGTGGCAGGTAAGCCTGTTACCAGAGTAGTGCAGAAACCAAAATATTTGTAGTTGCAATGTGTGTCCATAAACTCTAGCAAGCAATTTATTTGACAAATCAAATCAAATCAAATAAATAAATAAATAATAAATATTCTCCAGGATATTAATGTGTTGTGACTACGGGAGTTTTTGAAACTGTTGGCTTTAAATCTCAGAGTCTTATCTTGCTCCCGGACCTGCAGCATTAATTAGGAAAATTTACCAGAGCTGTGGGATGTTTCAATCAGGGTTTATTCAAGAAGCTGACACACCCCCAGGTCATTAAAGGAAGCGTGTCAGCCCTCAAGTTTTGTTCGGGTCAAACTGTTACAAACTGTTTAATTTGTTACAAACTGTTACCAACTCTGTTACAAACTGAGAAAACTGGGAACCTGTTATGACTGTGATACTTGTTCTAACGTGCTGTTAAACTGTGAGTTTTTGGAAGAGGTATTTGGCTCTTTCTGCTATTACTGTGAGAGTCATTCTGTTAAGTTTGCTATCTCGTGATCCTATTATCTGGTCGTCTTGTGAATATATTATTCTGGGAGAACTGCTAATGAAGGAATGAAATAAACTTCAAAGGTGTTTTTACTATCTGGTCTGGCGGTGAGTTTCTTGGGAGAGCTGCCAATGACATTTTATTGCCAGAATGAACTTCGGCTTTTGAGTCCATGTGTTTTATAGCTTGTTTGCTGTGGCATTCTAGTCTCTCACTCTGAGGCCTGGGATGGGACAGAACATTAATGTCTGAAAATACAAAAGTGAGATGTAATAATGGATTAACTAATCAAAATATTCATATGCTGATATTATAATTGTAAATGACATTCCTTAGAATATATCTTCTCTTGATGAAATTTACTTCCTGTGAAACCCAAAACCAAAAATGACAGATAGTAATTCTAAACTGATTTCTTCCTGTTTTACACTTATAGATAAAATCTTGGCAATCTGAGCACTCCACTATCTGTATCTAAAATTTACTCAATGAATTATTAGGGAGGGACTATCTTCCTCCTCTTTCTCTCAGACATAATATCCAAGCTGAATTGTTGTTTACTTCTCTGAAATGCATCCCCTTTGTCCTTGGACTCCACTTCCCTACTACATTCCATACCTTTTCTACAAATTCAGTCTATAAATAAATGGAAGGAGGTGATTTACTGCCTCCACATCATTTGCTGAAGCTGTATTGTTGTTGTTATTGTTAGTATTGTTGTTGTTGTTGTTATATATGCTTTATTTGGAATATTTGCACTGAGTCAGACACAGTTCTTCGATTGTTGAAAGTACAATCATGTCAATATTTTTTGTCATTTCCTGATCAGGCTTTTCCCATATAATACAAGTGTGGAAGAGGAAGGATTGTTATATTGTGACATTCTTACTGAAACAAGATTCAGCATGCTGAAGTAACAATAGCACTTAGACTTATATATCACTTCACAGTGTTTTAAAGCCCTCTCTAAGTGGTTTATAGAGTCAGCATATTGTCTCCAATAATCTGGGTCCTCATTTTACCAACCTTGGAAGTATGGAAGGCTGTGTCATCCTTGATCCAGTGAGCCAGCAGTCAGCAGAAGTAGCATGCAGTACTGCATTCCAACCACTGTGCCACCATGGCTCATGTTCCCTTTTTATGAGGCATAGGGTTCTGGCCTCTTCATAGACTATTTCTACACCCAATTATTCACAACAACACATGCATAGTTTTAGAGTAAATGGCTGGAGAAGAATGAGAGCGACTTTATATACTTCCAAGAACATTATATACTTCCAAGAACTTTATATACTTCCAAGAACTTTATATACTTCCAAGAACTAAGAGGAAAAGGGAAGGGAGTGAAGGTCTTTTTAATATCTCACTGCACTTTATAAAAGAGGATCAAGTATTATTTTGAGCCTACTTTTTGTAAGACATATGAACTCCCATGGGATGAAACAATAATAAATTTCAAATGATGGACATCTAAGCCATTAAATTAAGTATCCACTTAATGCCGGATTTCAAATTCCAGCAGCTCCTGCAGATGTTGACTCTGGCTCTACTTTAATGCATCCAATAAAAGAAATGTCAATGACCTTCAATCCTGAATTCCCATCACTTATCTCTGGGGTCGGCAACCTGTGGCTCTTTCAGCCCTCTGCTGCAGCTCCTGACACAATTCCTGTTGCCCCCTCCATGGTCTACCTGCTGCTCATGCAGCACCTTGTAAAGCACAGTGAAATTTAGTGTGCTTCACAATGGAGGAGAAGGGGTCCCCTCCTCCTCCTGGAGCCCATTACAATGCAGAGACACAATGCGATCCTGCCCCACTTGGCCATGGTAACAGCAGTGGCAGTGGTGGTGGCTCGTTCTCTCATCCCGTATGTCACTAACATTTTATACCAAGCCGGCAGGCTGCTGGTGTTGTGATGCCCCACCAGTCACCTGGTGACCGCACTTGGGGAGCTTCCATCGCCTGAAAGAGACTGCATAATGGTGAGGGGACACGGGCAGCCATGCCACGCCCCGAAGCGGCCGGGGACTCTGCCTTCAAGGGAGCTTTCATCGGCCAATCGAAGCGGCCTCACAGCGAGGGGAGTGTGTGCATGCACTCGCCCTGAAGCCACTTCTACCGGCTGATCGAAGTGCCTGGTGACTGCACTTGGGGAGCTTCCATCACCCGAAAGAGGCTGCCTAAAGGTGAGGGGATACGGGCAGCCATGCCACGCCCCAAAGTGGCTAGGGACTCTGCCTTCAGGAAACTTTCATTGGCTGATAGAAGCGGCCTCGTGGCAAGGAGAGTGTATATGGGCCACTCTAGGTCGAGGAGGAAATTAAGTCACCCCCAAAAAGAGGGCCTAGCCATTTTTCGGTGGTCAAAAAAAAATAAGGCCCGGCCTTATTTTGTGAGAAACACGGTACAAATGTGGGATCACAAAAATGTTGACTGCAGTCATTGGGGCATCTGGCATCTCTCTTCACATGGCAACTGTATTGTGCATCTACAAAGTACCTCAGGTAAGATGTGCTGAAGATATACATTATCATCTATATTCCACAAACATCTATATGCTTCTCTTTGTAAAGAGGAGTGACCTTTCAGATTCCTAGATAATATTTTCTGTTTGATAGAATCATCACAGCAGCATGAACAATTGTAATTCTGAACAGAAAATGGGGATATCTGACACTGCAAAACATGCCCCAATTCCAGACACTGAACTATGGTTAAAATTTGAAATATTCACAATGAGACTACTTCAGAAATATGTATTTACGGATACCACAAGGGTGACATCTTGTTGATATTTCCTAAAAAAAACCAGCTGGTTGCATAATTGCAGTATATAAGGTCAAAGATACCAAAGGAATCAAATGAATGTATATGTTTTCAGAAGGTCATATAGATGTTTGCAATTGCATATGTTTATTTATCTGTAGTTGACCTATGGATCTGCTGCAGTCATGGATAAAGAGACTCAAGCAGTTTTCTTCCAACAAATGTTTCCACATGAATCCCACAAACGTAAGGGCCTCCTGAAGTTGCTGCTGTATTTTAGATGGATCTGGATTGCAATTCAGAATAATAAAGGATGAAAAAGGAGAAAAATTCCTCCAGGAGGTGCTACCCACATTTTCTGAGCATGGCATCTGTATTGAATTCATAGCAGAGTTACCAAATGTGGCTTTTTACAGTAATTTTACTGATGCTATAAATGAAATATTACATATGTATCATGTTCTCATGAACAGCACAGCCAATGTGATAATCTTATATGGTGAAATACTGCCCTTAGCACATCTGAGAACTTTCCTCCAGTTTTAAGAAGAGGGTGATAACCAAAGAAGAATAAGATCTCGCTTATAAATGCTCATACAGATTGCACATCAGTTGCCATTCAAAAAACTTAGGATATCCATTTCCTACAT
The DNA here is from genome assembly GCF_049901735.1 of Notechis scutatus. NCBI lineage: Eukaryota > Metazoa > Chordata > Lepidosauria > Squamata > Elapidae > Notechis > Notechis scutatus. The sequence goes on from NC_142025.1 coordinate 127,843,117, forward strand.
GGTGCTTTATCCTTTGCAGTTCACACAAAGGAGGTCCAAGATTTCCAAGAATTTATTCAAAACTTGAATCCAAACAACAACAACAACCAGAATGATCATTTTCAAAAAGATTTTTGGGAACAGGTATTCAATTGTTTCTTTCTAAACTCAAAAACTGAGACCTCTGAGAAGAAATGTACTGGACAGAAGAGGCTTCAGACTCTTCCCACATCTGTGTTTGAAACATCAATGAGTTGCTAGAGTTACAATATTTACAATGCAGTCTATGCTGTGGCACATGCTTTTCAATCTCTCTCTTTATTCAAATCTAGAGTATCAACAATAATGAAAGAAAGATGGAAACATTTTCACAATCAAGTGGTGGTGGCAAGGAAGTCCGTTAGCAGAGTAGTGCAGAAACCAACATGTCTGTAGTTGTGCATCATGTGTCTGTAAACTCTAGCAAGCTATATTCTCCAGGGATATTAATGTCTGAAAATCCAAAAGTGAGATGTAATAATGGATTAACTAATCAAAATATCCATATGCTGAAATTAGAATTGTAAATGGCATTCTACAAAATTCCTTAGAATATGCTTCTCTTGATGAAATTTACTTCCTGTCAAACCCAAAACCCAAAATGACAGTTGGTAATTCTAAGATGATTTCCTCTTCATGTTCTGCATTCCAACCACTGTGCCACCATGGCTGATGTTCCCTTTTTATGAGCCATAGGGTTCTGGCCTCTTCGTAGACCATTTCTACACCCAGTTATGCACAACAAGACATGCATAGTTTTAGAGCAAATGGATGGAGAAGAATGAGAGCGACTTTAAATGCTTCCAAGAACATGGGTCTAAGAGGAGAAGGGAAGGGAGTGAAGGTCTTTTTAATATCTCAGTGCACTTAGTAAAAGAGGATAAAGATGGGATATTATTTTGAGCCTACTTTTTGTGAGACATATGAACTCCCAAGGGATGAAACAATAATAAATTTCAAATGATGGACGTTTAAGCCATTAAATCATGTATCCACTTAATGCTGGATTTCAAATTCCAGCAGGCTCCTGCAGATGTTGACTCTGGCTCTACTTTAATGCATCCAATAAAAGAAATGTCAATGCCCTTCAGTCCTGAATTTCCCCCACTTATCTCTGGGCTTGGCAACCAGCGGCTCTTTCAGCCCTCTTCTGCAGCTCCTGACACCATTGCTGTTGCCACTTCCACGGCCTGTGTGCTGCTCTCACAGCGCTTTGTGAAGCACAGGGAAATTTAGTGTGCTTCACAATGGAGGAGTTAGGGTCCCCTCCTCCTCCTGAAGCCCATTACAATGCAGAGACACAATGCGATCCTGCCCCACTTGGCCATGGTAACAGCAGCGGCAGCGGCGGTGGCTCGTTCTCACATCACGGATGTCACTGACTTTTTATACCAAGCTGGCAGGCAGCTGATGTTGTGAGGCCCCACCTCCCCAATAGCCAACTGATTTTCAGCTCTCTGCCAACCAGCTGATCATCAGCAAGCTGCTCATTGACTCATTGGTCTCCGAGCATCAGATTCCTTCCACCCAGCACCAGTTCAGGGGTTCCTTCATCCCTAGGTATGGCAAAGCCATGTGGGGTTTGACATTATTGCAGGTCAGATCAGTGGCTTAGGGCAGAGAATAGGTCATGTGTTTCCAGCACCAACAATGCCCGGAAGTAGCTGCCCGCCATTTCCTGCTGCAGTCTTTCTGACAGCGAGACCCAGATAGAGATGAGGTGCTGGAGAACCAGAATCAGAATAAGAGAGAGAACTGAAAGTGACACAGATAGACCAAGAGAAAGAAAGAGAGAGAGACATAGAGAGAGGGAGAAAACTGAACAATACACTCAGGGCGGGATGTGGCAAGAGGTGGTGGGGAGGAGAGAGGTGTGGCAGGCCCAGATGAGGCAAATAATTTAACAACTGGTTCTCTGCACTACTGACTGGCTGGGTAGGCGTGGCTGGGGTCATGTGACTGGGTGGGAGTGAGTACGTTGAGTGGGTCATGCCCACCTTATCATACAAGTTGTTCAATTATTGGCTCCCAGTGTTTTCTTTACTGTGGGAAATGTGTCTAAATGGCTCTTTGAGTTTTTAAGGTAGCAGGCCCCTGGCTTAACCTCTTCTAGAGACTTTATTTCTGAGGTAGAATATAGGTTCCTAAAATTATTTTCTAAATTAATTTTAGACTTTACTTTCTAAAAGTAAATCTATTTTCCATTATGTTGTAAATTTAACTGGCAGACCTTGCTTTATTATGGTCATTGGAAGTTTGATTTCCATTGCTAAGTGATGCAGTTATAAGTTGTGACAACCCTTGACCATGCGGTTTAGCAATAACAGTTCTGGAAGACCCCTGTAACCATTGTTAAGTGAGGATTGCATAGTTTTTAAAGCATGAACTTCATGTGATCACTACCTCCAATTTCCTTCTACCTTTCTTATTGACTTTGCTTGTAGAAAGCCAGAAAGATATATTGTAAATCACAATCAAGTAACTGTAGGTTGCCATGACAGTCAAAAATCCAGGCCAATTATTAACTTCCAGGATTGTGATCATATGAGCACAGTAAGGAAGTCATAAGTACCACTTGTTCTGCACTGTTACAATTTCAGATGGTTGCTGAACAAGCAGTCACTGAACAACGAACACCTGTACTTAAGGGTTGCTGTACTGCCCCAATTATTGTGTTGGTATTCAGTCACTAAGTCTTGTCTGAGTCTTGAAATCCCATGAACCATAGCATGCCAACCCCACCCCCCTGTCATCCACTGTCTTCCCGAATTTGCCCAAATTAATGTTCATTGTGCTGATGACGCTATTTAGCCATCTCATTCTTTGAGAGGTGGGATTAAGTCAGTTCGCACAGGTTCAAGCAAACTGGTTGCTTTTATGCAGTTCGGAGAATTGGCAAATCGCACCACTGACTGGCCCCACCCCACCCTGCCCCATCACTCCTCATCTCACCCCACCCACCTTGGTTGGTGCCTAGAATCATTCCTGCAGCATAGCTACTGCTGTTTTCTGGCTCCCTCACTTGCCTCCACCACATGGTCTCTGTGGGCCAGACAGGTTGCCTGCCTTCACCATGGCATCCCACACGATGTCCATGGCCCAGCTAAGTTGCTCTGATCTGTACCTGATGTGCCTGCAAGGCTGCAATCAATTCCGAAGTCCTGGCCGAGCCCCTTCCACGTGGCCTGCCTTCGCCCCAGCCTCCCACACAGTGCAGCTCCCTGCCAAGCCTTCTTTAACCATTCTCCGCTACCAATCATGTGGCTCAGCTATCTGCCTGCCTGGTGAGCCTTCCTTCACCTCTTTATCAGTGTGAACTGCCTGCAGCCTCTGCCTCTTTGTTCAGCTGAAACTGAGATGGCAGCCGCTGCCTCTTTGTTGGCACAAAACCATTTTGGTTCAGTCCAACAAAGGCGCAGCAGCTGCAGAACCTTTATGTCAGCAAAGAGGCAGAGGCTGCAGCCAGAAAAGAGGCTATAGTGTCCAGATCATTAGCACAGATAACAGATAACAGATAATCAGAGTTGGAAAGGACCTCATAGGTCATCTAGTCCAATGCTCAGGCAGCGGCTGCAGGCTATTAGAGCCAGCAAGAGGCAGTGGCTGCAGGCTGTTCGCGCAAGGAAAGGAGCAGCGGCAGCCGAAGACCGGTGTCTCGGGGTGGAGTTGTGCCCGGCTGTACCAACTAAGGCCATAAGTAGCTGCCCACCATTTCCTACTGCAAAAAACTTTTAGAAAACCCTGACTTTTCACAGCGAGACCTAGAAAGAGAAAAGGCATTGGAGAATCACTGAGGCTGTTGCTGTACAAAGGTAAGTCTAAGATTCTGGTCATCACCACCACTACTTCAACCTGTCACACCGCTCCACCTTGCCATGAGTAACATGGAGTTGGCCATGCCCACTCAGTCACATGACCCCACCCCCAGCCTTGCCCAACCGGTCATTAGAAAGAACCAGTTGTTAAATTAGTTCAATCCCACCATTACATCCTTTGCTATCCTCTTCTCCTCTTCTCCTTTTGCCTTCACTCTTTCACAACATCAGGGTGTTTTCCAATGAGTCCTCTCTTCTCATTAGGTTGCCAAAGTATTTGAGCTATGTGGGCAGATGTCAGTGTCTATTTCAATTACTTTTTTGTTTGTTTGCTAAAAAACTAAAAAATTAAATATTTTCCCTGTTGCTAAAAGTTTACAGGAGTTCTTTGTTCTCTTGAAAATTCATTACTATCTTTCCTGTTTTAAGTATCTGCCTCTTTTTTCAGTGTTTTTTTTTCTTAGATCATTAAAATTTAAAAATTTCTAAAGAATTAAAGTAACTAAACTACATTTTTCAAATGTTTAGTTGAAAAAAGAAATTGAAAAAGATATAAAAATTGAAAAAAGAATTTAAAATTAAACATGATATTTAAGGATTGAAAAAAGATTAAAATTTTAACAAAGAATTTAAAAATTGAAAAAAGAAATTTAAAAAATTTGAACAGGATTTTTTCTTTTAAAAAAGTGAACCATTTCACTTTCTACTATAAGAGTAGTATCATCTGCATATCTGAGGTTGTTGATATTTCCACCAGCAATCCTAATTCTGTCTTGTGATTCATCCAGCCTGACATTTCCCAAGATGTACTTTGCACATAATTTAAACCATCAAGGTGACAATATATAGCCTTCAGAGGTGGTATTCAGCAGGTTCTGACCAGTTCTGGAGAACCGGTAGCGGAAATCTTGAGTAGTTCAGAGAACCAGCAAATACCCCCTCTGACTGGAGATTTTACAGTATCATTCCCCTGCCACGCGCAACAAGCCACACCCACAGAACCGGTAGCAAAATAATTTGAATCCCACCACTGATAGCCTTGTTGTCCATATTACCCTCTTTTGAAGCAATCAGTTGTTCCATGTCTAATTCTAACTGTTGCTTTTTGGCTGACATGAAGGTGTAAGACCTGCCCAGAGGGGGGCTACACTTTTATTGACAAGGGGTTTCCTGATCATCAGCCACTTTAGTGCTGAAATGCAGCTTCAAACAGCAACTAATCGACTCAGGCAGCCCCAGTGAGTACAGCAGAGCAGTACAGAACTCACCTGGGCAGCTTGGACGGGGGGAAAGTGACTTATTTAGGGAAAGCATAGCACAATGGGTGGGTGGGTGGGTGGAGCTATGGGTTCACCTGAACCTCGCTGATCATCCAGCAGCCCACCACTGGACCTGGCCCAATCTCATCCCTTAGGAAAGAAAGCCCCTTGACTCTATTTGGATAAAGCAATGGGTTATTTTATTAAAGGTGTTGATTGTAGGAATGTCAAGCCAGCTCTGAATTCATCAACATTTGCCAGGTACAAGAAAGGTTCACCCACAATTACACACACAGAGACACACACATTTCCAGTGAAACAGAGCTCGCCAGCATGTTTTGAGAACATTTAAAATTTTGGAGATAATCCGCATATTACTCAGGTTGCTTGGGCTTGGGATGCTGGTACAAACATGTTTCCCCCACAAACACATACACAAACACACACGGAGATGGAGATGGAGATGGAGATGGAGATGGAGATAGAGAGAGAGAGAGAGAGAGAGAGAGAGAGAGAGAGAGAGAGAGAGAGAGAGAGAGAGAGAGAGAAAGAGAAAGAGAAAGAGAAAGAGAAAGAGAAAGAGAGAGAGTTTTCATCCTCCTCCTCCCCTTTCTGGCTTTTGATGGCAGGAAACACATGAGGTGCCAAGCCAAATCAGGCAGAGCTGACATGAGCCTACTCAGGTGACAGGTATGGAATTTTGGTACTCCTTATTTTTAAAGAATTTGCCACAGATTGTTGTGATCCCCATTATCAAAGGTTTTAGCATGGTGAATGAAACAGAAATAGATGGTTTTCCGGGAACTCTCTTGCTTTCTCATAATCCAGCAAATGCAGGAAATATGATCTCTACTTCCTCTACCTTTTCAAAAAAATCATTTCTACTTCTAAATTCTCAGTTCACATACTGCTGCCGCCTAGCTTGTAGCATTTTCAATATAACCTTGCTAGTGTGTGAAATGAGTGCAATTATATGGTAGTTTTATACATCCTAGTATTTATTATATATTTATTAGGAGTGATCTGGCTTAAGTAGCTTTCACAATTAAACTACAGAGCTTTTTTTTTTATGGTTCTTTATTTTGCAATTCTATGTTAATTTTATTTCAAAAATCTGATATGTAACCTCTACCTCTATTTTAGAATGATTGTTATATTAATTATTTGGTACTGGCCTAAAACTAAAATAAAAAAAATGTTTATATATTCTTTGTTTCAAAAACATTCACATGTATGTTTTTGTAAACATAGAATTATGAATTATTTCTCACCCTTCTTTTGTTCATCTTTGATTGCCTCTGTTTCAGGTTCATCCTTTTTTGAGAAGAGTGAGTTTCAACAATAGTGTTGGTGAAAAGATCTCTTTTGATAAAAATGGAGAATTCATTGGTGGTTTTAATATTATCAACTGGATCACATTCTGGAATCAATCTTTTGCTAGGATCAAAGTTGCAGTGATAGATCCCACAGCTCCAGCAGAGAAGTTCTTCAATATTTCTGTAGATTCCATCACATAGCCATTAGGCTTTAATAGTGTTAGTTTTTTTAATCTAGATTTGTCTGTCTTCATTTAAATATCTGTATTGATGAAAGTCTCAGAGCATCATCTCTGACTAACCTAGGCTCAAATTTCTTGGAGAAGGAAAGGTATCAGTAATATTTTTTTTTTTAACTTTTCTAGCAATTGCTATTGAATGTTTTATCCTTTCCTGGCTCCCTGTTAATTATGGACAATGGCTTTCATGTTTTTGAAGTAAAAGCTGCTAGATTTCATCAGTTTGCTGACTTCAAAATTCAGAAGTTGTGAAAACCAACTTTAACTAACCAGCACAGAAATTGTCTTTGAAGAGTGGTGATTGTAATTATCAAAGGCCATAACTACAATTATTGTTGATATTTAATCAATTATAATTCCAGAGCAATTACTTCTAAAATTACCACAAAACATTACTTTCTTTTTAATCTGTTGATTAAATGTAACTCTCCTTTCTGTATCTCAAAAACTCTTCTTCATTAATTGATAGGCATTACTTGTATCTTTGTGTAATTATCCTTGTAAGACAGGACACAGCAAGGCCAAGAAAGAAGGACAGTTGTTTTGTTGTTATGATTGTCGTCTATGTCCAGAGGGGAAGATATCAAAGGAGAAGGGTAGGAAATTTTCAAATACAAACCTATGACTATACACTGTCTACAATCAATTGCACTGTGTTCTTTTTCAGACAAGGATGAGTGCTCTCCATGTCCTGAAGATCAATATCCAAATCCTGGCAAAAATATGTGCATTCCAAAGCGGATCACCTTTTTGTCCTATGAAGAACCCTTTGGGATCAGTCTGACTGTTCTTTCTCTTTGCTTTTCTTTGATGACAACTTTGGTAATCACAATCTTCATCAAACACAAAGACACTCCTATCGTCAAAGCCAACAACCGGAATCTCACTTATACACTGCTAATTTCTCTTCTCCTCTCTTTCCTTTGTGTCTTTCTATTTGTTGGGAGGCCCAATACATTAGTTTGTTTCTTTCGACAACCAGCTTTTGGTCTCATTTTTTTCTGTGGCAATTTCTTGTGTATTGGCCAAAACCTTTCTTGTGGTTCTAGCATTTATGGCCACCAAACCTGGTTCCAGATTGAGGAAATCGGTGGGGGGAAGGATGGTCAGTTTCATTCTACTATCCTGTTCCCTTGTTCAATTAAGTCTTTGTGCTGTGTGGCTGATAACATCCCCACCGTTTCCAGATTTTGATGTCCTTTCAATGTCTGAAGAAATCATCCTGGAGTGCAATGAAGACTCAGTCATGTTCTACTGTGTTTTGGGCTTTATGGGTTTTCTTGCTCTGATTAGCTTTTCTGCTGCTTTTCTAGCTAGGAATTTACCTAACAGTTTCAATGAAGCCAAATTCATCACCTTCAGCATGTTGGTCTTCTGCAGTGTTTGGCTGTGCTTTATTCCAACCTATCTAAGCACAAGGGGAAAATATACATTGGCAGTGGAGATCTTCTCCATGATCTCCTCCAGTGCTGGCTTATTAATGTGTATCTTTCTTCCCAAGTGTTTTATCATTGTAATGAGACCTGAACTGAATGATAAACATTAGCTCATAAAGAGAAAGTTTTAAGAAATCTTTTCATTTGTCTGATATAGTTTATATGTACGTGTTGGAGAACTTCCCCACTTTGACATTAAGACAGAGAACAATGTACAGAGGCAGTGATGTTCTTTGTTTCCTTGTCCCCTGAGATTTGGGTAGCCTGGAAGTGTTTTTTGCCTTCTGGAAGGCAATTATAACTGGAATCTATAAAAATATAAATTACAGCACAAAATGATGTATTTGTTGAGGTAATTCCCCGTTAGGAGAATGAGCACATACAGGGAGACGTAGTGAGAGTGGTGAAGAACAACACACAAACAGCACACAGATACACTGTACAGTAAATGTAGGTTTTTACTTCCAATAAACGTTTAAGTAAAGTTCAAAATAAGCAGTTCAAGTCACTCACAGGTAGATCAGTCAGTGTCCAGTCCAGGGATAATCCAGATATCAAAGTCCAGTATCAAAAAACAGTTCAGTTACAAACTTACATCAAAGATCAGTAACAGTCATTAGAAGGAACGGCAATACTCTCCAACAGAAGGAAACAGAGATTCACTGAGGCACTCCAAACAACCCAGGTTTCTGGCTCCATCTTATGGCCATTTTCAGAACCACAACCGATTACAGTTTTAGCATGCTCTTAAAGATACAGTATTAAAATGTCTATTCTCGTTTATATATTTCCAACCCAAATAACTGTTAGGAGACTTACATTCCTAACATTCTCCCCTTTTGGGTAGGACAATACATACAACCTTACATTCTAAGTCCATAATCCTTGAAGAAAGCTGTTGTATTGGTCGGACGGACACACCAGGCAGACACAGGAGCTGAAGAATAACGTTTCTTTATTTGAAGCAGTAACAGATTAACGTGGCTGCCCAGCTGGGCTGGCAGCCGGCTGGCTGGAGCCGGAGCCCAAAAGCCCCGGTTGATGCCGTTTGACAGCTCCTTATATAGTCTGCTGTCAAAGCGGCACCAACCAATGGGAACAGTCGGTGGTCCTGCTCAAAATGCGGACCAGATTGAAGACTTATCTAGTCAGGGACACAACACCCCTTTCCCCTAGCTAAGGGCATGCGCTGCCCAGCCTTTTGGGAATACAATGGTATAACAAGGAAATTGAACTAGTAGCGGCTTTGCACACCTATCCACTAGGCTTACAAAAATGGCACCCCACCTGTCACAAGGCAGGAGCCTGAGAAGGGGAACCAGATAAGATGATGAATAAACATGTCTGGTGACTGCCTGCATGGGTTAGGGCAGAGGTGCCTGAACCCTAAGGCTGGAGGCTCGTTGTGCTCTCCTGGCCCCCTTGGGACAAGAACATCCAACCTCCCACCTACCTAGCTTTCGCCCCCGGGAGTGTAGTGCTACTGTCAAGGGAGACAAGCCCAGGTGGGGAAAGACCCTGGAGGTGGGTGCATGGAAGGATTCTAATGGTGGTGCGCACCTCCTTGTTCAACGCCTGACACCCACCACCCCCTAAATACCGGATCCATCCCCCAGAGTCACTGGGAAGGAGGGGGTGCAGAGAGAATTTTAATTAACAAAAGTGAGAGAATGAAGAAAAGTCTCAAACAACTCAGTGAATCATGGAAATGAACACCAGCCATGCTCAACCCGAAGGGGGCTGCAGACCTGCAGAGCCAATGGCTGCACCCAGTCCACAATGGGGAAAAGCTGCACCGGCAGTGGCCCGTCGCTCGGCAGCTGGTGGGAGTCGAGGAGGCGCTCAGGCTGTCGGCGGCCGCGGCGGAGGTGGCAGCGGTGGCGACGGCCGGGACGGGGAGGCGACTGCAGCGGACGTCGTGCGGTGGCGGCGGAGGCCGAAGAGGCCGCGTAGCGGCGGCAGAAGGCCTCAGCGGCAGAAGAGGCAGCGGTGTCCCAGACGGGCGGCTGCCAGCGGGGCCGCGGCGGCAGCGACGGAGAAGAAGCGAAGAGGCTGCGCGGCGGCGGCGGCCGAAGAGGCCGTGCGGCGGCGGTGGAGGCTGCGTGGCGGCGGCGGAGTGAGGCGGCGGCGGAGTGAGGCGGCGGCTGCGGAGGCCACCGGCGGCAGCCGAAGAGACGGCAGGCGTTCCAGACGGGGGTGGCTGCAACGGATGGCCGCAGCAGTGGCGACGGCCGGACCGAGGGCGGCGCGACGGAGGCCGCAGCGGCGGCAGAGGCCGCAGCTCTGGAAAACCGCGGCGGCAGCAGGGAGGTAACGGCGGCCGAGTCGGTGGGGGGGTGGAGCGGAGTCTCGCCGGCCTTCACGGCCTTGAGGCGACGTCTGGACCTCTGCTAGAGGCTGTAGACTTCTGCGCTCTTGTAGCGCCAACGGGGTGCCTTTGGCATGGGAGGCGGCTCTATGCCTGCTAACGGGGAAGGTCTCGCCGGCCTTCACGGGCCTTGATGGCGACATCTGTTCCTCAGCTGGGAGGCTTCAGACTTCTGCGCTCTTGATAGCGCCAACGGGGTGCCTTTCGCACGGGAGGCTAGAGTGCCTTTCTCTTCAGTCAGGAGATTTTCAGCTTCGTGCCTTCAAAAGGCGCACGCAACATGGCCTGTCAGGCAGTGACTTTCTCCTCAGCTCAGGAGACTTTCTCCTCAGCTCAGGGAGACTTTTTCTCAGCTGAGGAGGCTCTTTAAATTTGGCGTGCGCAGAGACTGTCTGCGGCTCCAGACATTCTGTGGCTTCAGCTCTATCTTCAGTGACTTAGCTTCTTGCCTGGGTGTCTCTTCTGACATCCCACCTTCGTCGCCAGTGTTGTATTGGTCGGACGGACACACCAGGCAGACACAGGAGCTGAAGAATAACGTTTCTTTATTTGAAGCAGTAACTGATTAATGTGGCTGCCCAGCTGGGCTGGCAGCTGGCTGGCTGGAGCTGGAGCCCCAAAAGCCCGGTTGATGCCGTTTGACAGCTCCTTATATAGTCTGCTGTCAAACGGCACCAACCAATGGGAACAGTCGGTGGTCCCGCTCAAAATGCGGACCAGATTGAAGACTTATCTAGTCAGGGACACAACAAAAGCCTTATGCTTTATAGAGCCTTGGGCCTTTGTAAAATGATCTGCTATATTGTTTTCTGACATAAAGTATTCCAGCTTAATCATTTTACTTTGCACATATTGTCTCACATTTAAATATCTAAAATCTGTGTGTTTCAATCTTATTTTAACAGCAATATTTGAAGCAATCTATATTGCTGATTGGTTATCTTCATAAACAACAATAGAATCTGTTACATCAATTCCCATGTCAAATACTAATTGTTTATAACAAACTAAATCTGTACATAATAAAGATAAACATGAGAATTCAGCTTCCATTGTTAACAAACTTAGATGTTTCTGTCTTATAAACCTCCATCCAATCAACACTTTTCCCAATAATACTACAGTACCCAATGTAGATTTTTGTGTGTTTATGTCTGTAGTGAAACTTGCATCAGCATATGCAGTTAAACCTAGTTCATCTTTAGGCTCCAAATACAATGCATAATGCATTGTTTGTTTCAGATATATTAACACATGTTTAGCAGTTTGCCAGTGCCTTTCCGTTGGCTCAGTGTTAAATTTCGCTAGTTGGTTAACACTGTATGCAATATCTGGCCTTGACCAATTACTCAGATAAGATAAACTACCAATCAGGGACTGACAAATGTTCTTATCAAAAATAGAACTTTGAACATCACTTTGGCAAAACTCCTGGCTCATCGGTGTCTTAGCCAGCTTACAAAGTTCCATTTTAAAACTTTTTAGTAATTGGTTAATTTTATCTGCCTGTGAGATCTTGTATCTTCCCCTAGTTCTATGTATCTTTAAACCAAGATATTGTTTGATTTGTCCTAACTGTTTTATCTTAAATTTCTTCTCTAACAGTGAGATTATTTTAATAGCTTCTTGTTCAGTTTTGGTGATTAATGTTATGTCATCAGTAAACAATAGCAACAATGAAATTACACCATTACTTTCCTTTAAAAAAAAAACATGGATCAGCCCTTGCAGCTACAAAACCTATCTTAGTTAATTCTTTAACTATACATTGGTTCCACTCATATCCTGATTGCTTCAAGCCATAAAGACTCTTTTTCAATCTCCAGCAATCAGTTGTATTAACATTTTTGAGACCTAAAGGTTTCTTTAAATAAATAGTGTGTTGCAACAGTGCATGCAGATATGCCGCCTCTACATCCAAATGATTTACAATGTATTCCTCCTTAACTGCCCACACTAAAGCTGCCCTTAATGTAGTAGCCTTCAGACTAGGTGCAAACACCTCATCATAGTCATTTTCTGTCTGATCAAACCCTTGTGCCACTAACCTGGTTTTATGGGTAACTGTCCCATCCACACCTGTCTGAAGCTTATATATCCATTTACATCCTATGGCATGTTTACCTGGTGGTAACTTAACATTTTCATATACCTTCAATTTTTTTAATGATTCCAGTTTCTTATCCATTGCTTTCTGCCAAGCAGTCTGATCCTTAGCAGGAAACAGGTTTTTTTCACTATAGTTACTTGGAACTGTATTGACTTGGCATACAACACTAGTCTGATATCTATCAGGTGGTCATGTTACTTGGGTTGAATGTCTTGGTAATACAGGGCTTACTCGTGGACTTTCCTGTTCCACCTGCTCCTGTTCTTCTCTCTCCTCCTGTGCCTGTTCTCCTATTTCCTCCTGTGCTTCCTCTTTAATGGCTATTCATGGTTTACTTATTTTATCTTTAGGGACTATTTGGGTGTCACTAATAATATCATTGCTGGAGTTCCGGTTTGCAGGGCTTCCTTGGCAGGCAGGAATCTGCGATTGTGTGCAGTTTCTGCCTGGGCTCGCCGCTGGAGTGCCCCAAGCCAGCTGGCTATGGGGCTAAGCCACCCTGTAGAGGTGGTGAAGATGGGGGACCACCAGCAGGGTCAAGGGGAGCCACATCTCTCCTCCTCGGCTGGTCAAATTCCCTTTCCCGAAGGTGGTAGAGCGGTGGTCAGAGATGGCCGCCTCAAAGAAGCACTGAACCGTAAAAGAAAGTGCAGGAGGAAGTTAAGAAGTGAAAGTTTTGGCTGACCGGGATAAAAAGCAACAACTAAGGTACCCTGGAATTTAAATTTTATAAAAGATAACATTGCTCCCAAAGAAGAGTCGGAAGCAGCGAATGAAAGTGAAAAGGGAAAGTTTTTTTTCCTTCTCTCTCCTTCCTTACATTGACAACGAAGAGAGTTGAATAAGAAATCTGAAAAATCCACTTTGGCACTAATAGGCATTAAGCTGAAAATATAATTAATTGCCAAAGGGACAACTAAGATTTCTGGACACTAAAAAATCCTTTTTTTATAAGCAGGAAGGGGGAGGAAAAGAATAAGGGCAAGATCTGGAAGGAGGTGATTGCCTGTACTTTAAAAGAATATAAAATTAAATCTTAATACGACTTCTAAAAGATACATTTTAACTGGAACTTTGTAACCAAATAGTAACCCCCTAGGAAGAGAAAGTGAGAAAAGAAGAAAGTGTAAAAAGAAACAATTTGTGTGTATTTGGATTGCTTGGTGACTTTTGGATTTTTGGATATTATATTTGAATGACTATAAACAATTGGGTGGTTGTTTAAAAAATTCTACAATGGCATTAACATTGGATAACCTGAAAATGGAATTTAAAAAATATAAAGAAGAGGTACAAGAAGGAAAGGGCTCCTTTGGCTCTGTTTTTCAATTTTTAGAAATGGCGATCTGTAACTACAAGAAACTACAAGAAAAGACTGCGCAACAAGAAGATTGGGACAAAGAAGAAGCCATCTTTAATGAACAAGTAACTTTATCTAGGGAAGAAAGGGGAAAGGGGGGGGAAAGAGAATGGAGAATTTAAGGCTTAAAAAAACAGCCAAAAAAGGGAAAAATAACAGAAAAGGGGAATACAGAAGAGGGAAATGGAGGTAGAGAGACAGGGGGCTACAAAGGGGAGAGAAAAGAAGAAAGGGAACAAAGAAAGGAAGAGAAGTTACAAAGGTTTGGTGCAAGATGTAAAGAAACAGGACCTATTCAGAGATAGTGAGTGAAAATTTAACTGAAAAAGGGATTCTGTGAAGGTACATAAGATTGTATTGTTATATTTGTAATAGAAATAATCTTAGAAAATTGGGAAACAACATATGATTAAAAAGAGGGATAAAATAGACAGTGTAACTTAGTGAAACTTTTGTGAACAAAATAAATGAAATAAAATAAATGAGAGAGTTGAACTAAGAAGGAATGGGAAAATGTTAATTACTCAGTGTTTTATAAAATATAAGTGAAGTGGGGGGAACTAACTATGGAAAGTTTATAAGTGTTCCTGTAGGAATATGATATCTATCTGAAAAGTAATGTGTAAAATGTTAAGATTTAAATGAATATTAATATTAATGATAGAATTGAATTGGAATGGGTTGTTGTTTTAATCATATTATACATTTATAATTTTTTCTTTTTTTAAAATACAATGTGTAGCTTTAGAGTGTACCAAGCAGAATCCGAATGGAAGTTATGTATTATATTAAGTGTTATAATTTTAGGGGAAAGATATAAAGGCATCCTACTCCAATCAGTGATTACAGGAGAAATTTTGTTTAATGAGAAAAGATAGTAGATAGTTGAAACAGGACAGACAAAGAATATAAATATAACGATTTGAATTGAGATGGAATAAATAAAATAAAATTAGGGAAGTTAAAAGAGGGGAGAAGCTATATAGAAAATGTAGAATAGTAATAAGATATGAAATGGAATATAAAAATGAGCATGAATTTGAATTTGAGTCTGTACGAAGAGATGTAACCCGGGATCATGCCGCTTTCAAAAAAGATGTTTTATGTTTTCATGTTTTATGTTTTGTTTGTTTATGTTTGTTCTTAAAAATCAATAAAAATTTTCAAAATAATAATAATAATATCATTGCTGGATTCCTGTTCCAGTTTATCCCACCCAACTTGCTCAAGAAATTTTGCACTAGCACTACAATGAACATGAGCTAAGATAGATCTAAGTGATCTATGGTTGGCCTCATAACCTACAAAAATTAATTTCTTAGCTCTATGTTGCCCTTTCAGTCTTACTTTTAAGGGAATATGCACCCATACTGGAGCTCCAAATGTGTGTAGATAACTTAAATTTGATTTTCTGCCATGCTAACGAGTGAATGGCAATTCACCAGTTGTTGTGTTAACTACATTGTTTAAAACATGATTACTACACATTATGGCTTCTCCCCACAGTGTTTCAGGCAAACCTGAATCAGATAACGTAGTGCGAGCCATGGCTTGTAATGTTTGCCCTCTTTGTTCTACAAACGAGTTATGTTGTGGTCTGTAAGGTGCAGAATGTTTATGCTCAACACCAGCCAGTTTCAACATAGTTTGGAACCTTTTGTTAACAAACTCAGTCCCATTATCAGTAACTAAAGTAATTACTTTACTCCTCATTTTTCTCTCTGCAAACCTTAGCCAGTTAAAGAAATGTTGGGATGTTTCTGTTTTGTTTTTCATGAGATAGCAGAAACCGTATCGTGAGTTATGGTCCATTGTACTCAAAATACAACAGGCACCTCCTAAACTAGGTTTCTTAGGACCAATTATGTCAGCAAACACAACCTCTAAAGGTTCTTTGGTCTTAAAACCATTAAGTCTGTTTGCTGGAGTAACCTTGCTTTTATCCTGGCTACAAGCATTACAGTTTAAATACTTGGTACAGAGTTTCAATTTTACTCCCTCTGCCAATTTAACAGTTTGTTTGAGCATTTTGAAATTAATGTGCCCCAGACGTCTATGCAGTAAGCATATACATTCATCATGTGGCTTAACATTATTATAAACTGAGTTAGCCATCTTCAACTGATCATCATGTATCACATATAAATCATTCTCTAAAGTAGCAGTAACACTTTTACCCTCTTTCTCTATTATATAGTTATCTCCCCTAAAGGTTACTACATAACCAATATTAACTAAAGCCCTTACTGATAACAAAATAAATTTCAGTTTAGGTATATAAAACATGGTTAAATGCTCATTTACACATGAACAATATGCAGTACCTTCACCAGACGCTTTCATCTTCCAACCATTTGCCAATGATACATGTTGCTTATTCATGGACATCTTTACAAACCTCTCTCTATTTTTTTTTTAGTAATGCATTGTGATGCTTCACTATCAACAACCCACAAATCATGGTTTACTGTTGAATTGCTAGACATAGCTAAACTAACATTCTTCTTGGCCTTCTGGTGATTACCAGTATTCTGTTGTTTTCCCTTCTTACACAATCTAGCTATATGTCCTCTAGCCCCACAAGAAAAATATTTCCTAACAGTATAGGCAGTTGAAGACAAATTCTCTTCTTGTGGTTGTTCCTTCCTCAGTTGGTCCCTATCCAGTCGTCTTCTTGCTTCTTCTAACAACCTTCCGGTTATGTCAGTCCATTTCAATTTATCTTTGGTCAGGACTTCCAGTGAAGATACGTAATCATAACTTTCATCCAATGAGGAAAGAATGATGTAAACTTGATGTAGCTCTGAAAATATCAGTTCCTTTTCATGTAGCTCTTGAAAAGTTCTTTTCATGAAGTTCAAATGAGCTAACATATCTCCACCTTTCAGAAGACGTGCTCTAAACAGTTTACGTGTAAGATGTATGTATGCACCTACACTGTCACGAACATAAATCCTCTTCAAATTCAACCAACACATAGCAGCAGACTCTTCTCCACCAATATGGACTAGCTGCTAGTCACTCAGTGTTAGTCCAGTTATACAAAGAGCTCGTTCGTTGTTCCATTTAAAGTCAGCAAGCTTCTTGGCATTGTCCTCATTTTCTGGATCCCAAGCATTTACATTTGGTGGATCTTGAACTACATTCCATAACCCTTCCTTAAGCAGAAGTAGACTGCACTTCATAGACCAGGAAACATAGTTTGTTCCATCCAACTGGATTATCAGTGATAGACTTGTTGAAGTGTCTTGTACCATCTTTTACCAGGATAGTAACCCACAATTAAACAGTAAACAGCTGTCTGTATACAGTACTGTGCATTCACACCAACTTTCAGTTATCTGAGCCTGGTATGGCCTGGGCCAATAACCAGTGTTGAGGTAATTTCCAATTAGGAGAATGAGTACATACAGGGAGACGTAGTGAGAGTGGTGAAGAATAACACACAACCAGCACACAGATACACTGTATAGTAAAATGTAGGTTTTTACTTCCAGTAAACGGTTAAGAAAAGTCCAAGATAAGCAGTTCAAGTCATTCACAGGTAAATCAGTCAGTGTCCAGTCCACGGATAATCCAAATATCAAAGTCCAGTATCAAAAAACAGTTCAGTAACAGACTTATATCAATGATCAGTAACAGTCATTAGAAGGAATGGCAACAGGGTTGCCAGATCACAGCTTGGCTCTGCGGCCAAACTCAAGTCAAAATACGGCCAAATTTGGCCAAATTATTTTCTCTCACGGCCAATTTTTTTTATGCAATGTAACATGAGGATATATTGTTTTTTGTTTTTTTAACTGTTTTTAAATAATCAAATCATAAAAAATAGTCAACCAGGGGGCTCAGGATCGCGTGCAGCACTCACCCATCTCCTCTGGCACCTCCCGCTCCCTGTGCTCTGCTTTGCACCTGCCTCTCCTCCTCCTCCTCGCTGGCTCGTTCTCTCTCATTCCCCAAGTGGTGCCCCTTGCACGAAGGTTGGGGTGGGGTGGGGTTCTCGCGGGGCGCATCCAAGGTGCAGCTCTGGGCAGAGGGGAAAGGGAGTGAGAGCGAGAGAGAGGCATGTGAGCCGAAAGCTGGAATGGGGTGGAATGAAGGGGCTCATTTCCCGATCCAGACCCCTCGTGGGAGCCCCTGAAAGCAGCCCTACGCTTGTCTGGGGTGCCGGAGGGGCACCAGAGGGTCGCGGGGCCATGGCTCGGCGGCGGCGGCTGTGGCGGTGGAGCTATCAGCTGGGGGAGGAGGGTGCACGACGAAAGGTGCTGAGCAGAGGCGAAGGCAGACGCCATCCGAAACAACCAGAAGAGGAGAAGAGATCGCAAAAGAGACGAGAGAGGGAGAAAAAGCCGCCGAGGTTCCAGCCAAGGGGGTTTCTTTTGCTTTTGCTGCTTTCCAAAGGCGGCGGGGGCATGCAAGAATCGAGGAAAGGGTTGGACCTAGGGAAAAATTAAATTAAAAAATAAAAAATCGGAATAATTGCAATGGTGAGAAAGTGATGCAAAGGTTCCTGATTTGCAAAACACACACATACACACACAAAAAAAAAAAACCATGAAGCTTGCAAAAATAAATAAAAGGAGCTTGCAAATTTCAACAACAACAACAACAACAAAAGGATCTTGCAAAAATAAAAAAGGAGCTTTTTGCTTTTGCACTGAGGGTCGGGCGCGCTTAATTGGGCAGGAATCTCTTCTCGGACGCCGCTCCGGACATGGTCCTCGGCCAAGGGGCAAGCAAGCCAAGGCACCAAAGCACATGATTTATTCATTTTTATCATTGTTATTACTTTTTGGAGGGGTATTTTAAGGATTTCCTTAGGATTCCTTCAGAAAGCACAAATATAACGAGCGGCGAGGTGAGGCGTGCCGGAAAGAGGTGATTCGTGTTGGAGCCGCTGAGGCGAGCTTTCTCCCCAACCCGCGTTCCTTTCTCCCTCAGGCCGCTGCTGAGGGCAGACTTCCCTCGTCCGTAGGCTGCTGCGAGATTTCCCCCCACCCTCTGGGGATGAGGTCAGACCCGCCATTTAGCCCAAATTGGGGCTGGTGGGGGTAGAACTGAAAACCGGTATTCGGCCAAAATTTCCATTTCACGGCCAAACAACTTTCATACAGCCAAATTTCTGGCCAAATATATTTGGCCGGAGACATCATTTTTTTCAAGGCCAAACAGACTTCTATATAGCCAGATGTCTCGAATTTGGCCGGAAAAACGGCCAGATGGCAATCCTGAATGGCAATACTCTCTCCAACAGAAGGAAACAGAGATTCACTGAGGCACTCTAAACAACCCAGGTCTCTGGCTCCATCTTACGGCCATTTTCGGAACCACACCCAGTTACAGTTTTAGCATGCTCTTAAAGATAATGTCTATCCTAGTTTATATATTTCCAACCCAAATAACTGTTAGGAGACTTACATTCATAACAGTACTGACATATTTATTCACATTATTGATATACTGACATATTTTAGTATATTATGGAGAGCTCTGACTAAATATATCGATTAAATGTGAATTGCAAATTTGTCTTTACTGGTCATCTTAATACATATGCACTGGAATGTGTAAAAAGAAGTGCAGTTAAATACTAATAAGAATTTGTTTAAACAGGGAAGGTCTATGATTTTTTTTCTGAAGCAATCAGACAGAGGGTATTCCCTGATGCACACCACTTGTAGTCATCACCTACAAATCATGGTATAAATTTAAAAGCTGGCCATATGCTTTCTCCTCAATAGCAAAGGTCAAAGAAATCTCTGGCACAAAAAATAATTCTAGTAAATTGAAATAAATTTCATCAGAATTCCAATACATGCTAATATCCAATTTGTGTAATAGTCTCCTTTTAGGAGATTCAATGCAGTATAATGACTGAGTAGAACAGCATGTTTCATGATCATAAGTCTGGTTGAGTAGATAAGAGTTTTGAAACCCTTGAATAACTGCATAGAACCGTTGGTTCAATGGTCATACGTTTGTTTGAGTAGATAGTTTTGCAACACTTGAATGAGAGGCACACAGTGATTCTAAGTGCCAGTTGATCAGGTAACTCAGTGAGCCATGGCAGAATTGATATCTAAAAATCTCACAAATAAAATTCTGAAAGTAGACATTCTGCCTAAATCTTTTTCTGATCATAATACTGTACTTCTGGTTTTAAGAGCAAAGTGTTCGAGTTTTAGATGGAGATTAAATGAAGCTATTCTACAAAAAGAAAGGATTGTAATAGATTATAAAAAGGAACTGCAAGAGTACTTTGAGAATAATATAGGTAAAGCGAAAAGCTTAATGACAGTATGGGATGCTAGTAAAATGGTTATGAGGGGCTATTTTATATAGCACAATCTTTTATAGAAAAAAAGAATCTCAGAAAAAGACACAAAGGATATTGGAGCCAATATTATAAGTGTTTGAGGATGAACTTCTCCAACCACTATCGAACAGAGTAAATGATATACTATGGGGGAAGGGAGGAATATCCCAGACGTGGACATTGTGTTGCTACCAAAGGAGGGTCAAAATGTTAGAAAGACAAAGAATTGTAGACCAATTGCATTATTAAACATGGATTACAAACCCTTTGCTGACATTTTGGTAGAAAATCTAAAGAAGATTTTACAGGTATATACATGAAGATCAAGCAGGCTTTCTATCAAAAAGACAGCAACAAAATAATGTGAAGACTGCTTTAAATATTATTGAACGTTTACAATATCATAATGAGTAACAAGCAGAATAGAATAGAATAGAATGGAATAGAATAGAATAGAATAGAATAGAATAGAATAGAATGGAATGGAATGGAATGGAATGGAATGGAATGGAATGGAATGGAATGGAATGGAATGGAATGGAATGGAATGGAATGGAATAGAATTATAGTAATGCCTTTACACGTACTTGTATTTACATATCCATTTCACTTTATGGATCTAACGATTTTATTTTATTTTTGTCTTGTGGCTCATGCATTCCTGCCTCTCCAAGTCCTCACAGGTTTTGAACTTGTTCATATATGTGACTGTCTCACTATCATTATGGAATTATCCAATTCATATCCCCCAAATCCTATGGGACTCTATGAAAATAGGACCAACTAACACTGAATAATATTATTTATTGTCCCCATCTCATTCCAACTCATGGCTGGGAGCCCCAAAGCTCTGTCTGCTGATTTGTTGCTATGTTGCACTCTCTAGTTTTTTCTGAAAAACATCTCCAGAAGGCAGATCTGTCTGATCAACTTCAAACATCTTGTTGTAGAGTGAGGCATTTGTACACAGAAACAAGACACTCATGGAAGTATTCATGAAATTACTATTAATAGCACTGCCTGAAGTGGAGTGTAAGACTCCTATCCTTCAATGTGACTTTCAGGAGCCTCTTCCTATTCGGCACACCTATCATCAGCTTGGAGACATTAATATTGCTGGCATTATTTCTGCCTTCCTTGCATTTTCTAGTCCCATTGCTTTCATTCAAGATCCTTCTCAGGCATTTCATGATGGACTTATGTAAGTACATCATTAATTTATTGTCAAGTGCTGAACCTTGTTGGTAAATCACATGAAGCTTGAAATATTTTCCTCTAATGACAAAAACTCCAGAAAAGAATATCTAAAATAGGATGTCTATAATTTTATGTAAATTATATTTTGCTTCAAATTTCCAAGTAAAGTTGAAATAGTTAAAATAGAGATCAAATCTCCATTTATAACAAATCACATATTAATATCTATTAATATACATATATGTATGCTTCTATTTATGAAGCTGTTACTGCAGTAAAAGGAAGGGAAAACACATATTTCCCATGATAAGTTTTCTCTGATATTTCTGGAACCAAAAAGTAGCCATTTCCTTTTGCATATAATAGTAGAACATAGAAATAAGAATTATTAAACACATTCCACAAAATATGCTGTACTGAAGGATTGCAAGGCACATAATGTGAAAGAAACCTTTCTTACTGTGTTATTTTATTTTGCCTTACAGAATAGTTTTTCAGAATTACCAGCATATTCTGATCTTAGCTTTTTCTGTAAAAGAGATTAATGAAAACCTCCAGATTCTAACCAATGTCACAATGGGCTTCCACATTTTTAACAGCAATTTTAGTCCAAGTTGGACTTACTTTGCCTCAATGTTGCTGCCGTTCACTCAGGGAAAATTCATCCCTAACTACAAATGTGGGATCTCAAAAATGTTGACTGCAGTCATTGGGGCATCTGACATCTCTCTTCACATGGCAACTGTATTATGCATCTACAAAGTACCTCAGGTAAGATGTACTGAAGATATACATTATCATCTATATTCCATAAACATCTATATGCTTCTCTTTGTAAAAAGGGGTGACCTTTCAGATTCCTAGATAATATTTTCTGTTTGATAGAATCATCACAGCAGCATGAACAATTGTAATTCTGAACAGGAAATGGGGATATCTGACACAGCAAAACATGCCCCAATTCCAGACACTGAACTATGGTTAAAATTTGAAATATTTACAATGAGACTACTTCAGAAAAATGTATTTACAGATACCACAAGGGTGACATCTTGTTGATATTTCCTAAAAAACCCAGCTGGTTGCATAATTGCAGTATATAAGGTCAAAGATACCAAAGGAATCAAATGAATGTATAGGTTTTCAGAAGGTCACATAGATGTTTGCAATTTCATGTGTTTATTTTTCTGTAGCTGACCTATGGATTTGCTCCAGTCATAGATAAAGAGACTCAAGCAGTTTTCTTCCAACAAATATTTCCAAATGAATCCCACCAAAGCAAGGGCCTCCTGAAGTTGCTGCTGTATTTTAGATGGATCTGGATTGGAATTCTTTGTTTTTTAAACAAGTTTTATTTTCAAGACAAACAATACATAGATACACATAAAACAAAACATAAAAGCATAAAAAATCTCTTATCTGAAAGTTGATTAGTCCCGGGTTAAAACTCCTGGTACAGACACAAATTCAAATTCATATTCATTTTACATACCATTTCATATCTTATTAACATTTTCAGTTTTCTATATGTCTTCTCCTCTCCTTTAAATTTTCTCAATTTTATTTTATTTTATTTATCTCCTCTCAATTCATATCATAATATTTATTATTCTTTGTCTGTTCTATTCCAGCCAGCCCTTTATTTTCCTTCTTTAAAAAAAGAAAAAACTTCTCCTGTACACTATATGGAGTATGATGCCTTTATCTCTTTCCCCTACATTTATAATACTTAATATAAAACACATGACATATATTGGGATTCTGTCTGGTACATTCTAAAATTATACTATATTATCAAAAATAATACAAATCTATTCATTAGTATTAATATTCATTCATATCTTAAACATTTGGGAGCCCTATTTTCCATAGTTATATATTATATCCCTCATCATATATTATAGCTCATTATTTCATTAAAAAGTACCTCCTTCTTCTACTTCAATTCTCATTTCACATGAAATTTTGCTAGTATACCATATTCTAATCATTGATATTAACAATCATTTATATCTTAAACATTTTATCCATTTCAATTAAATATCATGCCTTTATGGGAACACTTATGCTTTTCAAAGATTATTACCCCCCACATCACAATCTTAAATCATGTTTCGTTACAGTACTCCCTTTTCTTAACCAAAAATTTCACTAATTTATGTTAAATATTTTATTACATTTTAGGTTACATATTGTTTCTAATTTTCTATGTTTACTTCTAAATACAAGTATAAAAATGCAGTCTTATGTATCTTTCTAGAATCCCTTTAACCATAAAGCTTATCCATTATCTCTAAAAAAATTTGCTTCTTAACATCTTGCTCCCCACCATTTGGACTTCTCATCCCTTCCTTTCTTTCTTGTTTCTTCTTCTCCTTATCCTCTTTAACCCCTTGTCTCTCCACCTCCCTTTTATTCTGCTTTCCCCCTTTCTGTTGTTTCTTAACATAATGTCCCCTTTTCACCTTATTCTTCTCTTTTTGGGATATTTTTCCAGATCTTAAAGACCTTTTTCCTTTTTCTCTTGCTTTTTCTCTTCTCCAGTCAAAGTAATTTGTTCATCAAGATGGCTTCTCCATCTTCTTTGTCCCCATCATCCTCATTCTGCTTCACATAAATATAAACCGCCATTTAAAAGTATTGAAAAATAGTGTCAAGACCATCTTCCCTCCTTGTTTTTCTCTTTCAAATTTTTGATATATAAGTTCCAATTCATCCATAGATGATGCCATTGTGTAGAGAAAAAGTTTTCCAAACAACCACCCAGATGATTTAATCAGAAGTAATTTCCAAAGATTCCAAAGTCACCAAACAATCCAAACAGACTATTTCTTTTAGATACCTTCTTCTTCTTCACTCTCTCTTCCTGGGGCCAAAGTAATCACAAATCCTTTTCAAGTATATTTTTGGAAGTTTTTAAACTCTTTGTAATTCTAGGCAATCTTCTCCTTATTCAAACTTTGCTCTAATTCTTTTTTTCACTCTCCCTTCCCACTCACAGCCAAAAATGTGGTTTTTTTTCCCGCTGTCACTTTAGGAAGGAGAGTAGAACAAAGAAAAACTTTCCCCTTTAGAATATTCGCAGCTTAAAAACTCTCACAGGGAACAATATATACTTAGCAGCCTTCAAGATTCTAGGTCATTTTCTCCCGTCTTGTCCCGGTTAAAATCAACTTTCACTTTTCTTTCAGCTTCCTCCCTCCTGCACCTGCTTGTCCGGCTGCAGCTTTTTTAAATGGCGGCCATTGCTGACCACCGTTCCTCCGCCTCGGGGAAAAGGGGGTTTAGCCGGCTGGGGAGGGGTTGCGACACCCCCTCTGCGGGGCAGCTATATCCCCCAGATCCAAATGGATCGGAGAAACCTTAAGGTGAGCACTTGCAGCAGGGATCGCGCGGTCGTGAATCCCACCGCCGCCCGAAGGTTGCAAACCGGGAGAGCTGGATTGGAATTATTGTAGTAAAGGATGAAAAAGGAGAAAAATTTGTCCAGGAGGTGCTCCCCACATTTTCTGAGCATGGTATCTGCATTGAATTCATATCAGAGTTACCAAATGTGGCTTTAAACAGTGATTTTACTGATGTTATAGATGAAGGATTACATATATATCATGTTCTCATGAACAGCACAGCCAATGTGATAATCTTATATGGTGAAATTAAGTCCTTACAAGATCTGAGAACTTTCCTCCAGTTTTCAGCAGTGGAGGATATACCAAAGAAGAATAAGATCTGGCTTATAAATGCTCAGACAGATTACACATCAATTGCCATTCAAAACTCTTGGGATATCCATTTCCTACATGGTGCTTTATCCTTTGCAGTTCACACAAAGCAGATCCAAGACTTCCAAGAATTTATTCAAAACTTGAATCCAAACAACAACAACAACCAGAATGATTATTTTCGGAAAGATTTTTGGGAACAGGCATTCAATTGTTTCTTTCCAAACTCAAAAACTGAGACCTCTGAGAAGAAATGTACTGGACAGGAGAGGCTTCAGAATCTTCCCACATCTGTGTTTGAAACACTAATGAGTGGCCAGAGTTACAATATTTACAA
Source organism: Notechis scutatus (assembly GCF_049901735.1). Classification (NCBI taxonomy): domain Eukaryota; kingdom Metazoa; phylum Chordata; class Lepidosauria; order Squamata; family Elapidae; genus Notechis; species Notechis scutatus. The sequence continues at coordinate 127,868,610 of NC_142025.1, forward strand.
TGCAGTCTATGCTGTAGCACATGCTTTGCAATCTCTCTCTCTGTTCAAATCCAGAGTATCAACAAGGATGAAAGAAAGACGAAAACATTTTCACAATCAATTGTGGTGGCAGGTAAGTCTGTTAGCAGAGTAGTGCAGAAACCAACATATCTGTAGTTGTGCATCATGTGTCCATAAACTCTAGCAAACAATATTCTCCAGGAATATTGATGCCTGAAAATCAAAAAGTGAGATGTAATAATGTATTCAGTAATAAAAAATATTCATATGCTGATATTAAAATTGTAAAGGGCATTCTACAAAATTACTTCCTGTCAAGCCCAAATCCAAAAATGACAGATGATAATTCTAAGATGATTTCTTCTTGTTTTACACCTATAGATAAAACCTTGTCAATCTGAGCACTCTATTATCTGTATCTAAAATTTACTCAATGAATTATTAGGGAGGGGTTATCTTCCTCCTCTTTTTCTCAGACATAATATCCAAACTGAATTGTCCTTTACTTCTCTGAAATGCATCCTCTTTGTCCTTGGACTCCACTTCCTCACTACATTCCCTTCTTTTTCTATAAATTTAGTCTATAAATAAATGGAAGGAGGTGATTTACTGCCTCCACATCATTAGCTGAAGCTGTGTTTTTGTTGTTATTGTTAGTATTGTTGTGGTTGTTGTATATGCACTTAGACTTATATATCACTTAACAGTGTTTTAAAGCCCTCTCTAAGCGGTTTATAGAGTCAGCATATTGTCTCCAATAATCTGGGTCCTCATTTTACCAACCTTGGGAGGATGGAAGGCTGTGTCACCCTTGATCCAGTGAGCCAGAAGTCAGCAGAAGTAGTACTGCATTCCAACCACTGTGCCACCATGGCTGATGTTCCCTTTTTATGAGGCATAGGGTTCTGGCATCTTCATAGACCATTTCTACACCCAGTTATTCACAACAACATATGTTTATTTTTGGAGCAAATGGATGGAGAAGAATGAGAGCGACTTTATATGCTTCCAAGAACATGGGTCTAAGAGGAAAAGGGAAGGTCTTTTTAATATCTCAGTGCACTTAATAAAAGAAGATGAAGGTGGGATAATATTTTGAGCCTACTTTTTGTGAGATATATGAACTCCCATGATGTGAAACAATAATAAATTTTAAATGATGGACATCTAAGCCATTAAATCATGTATCCAATTAATGCTGGATTTCAAGTTCCAGCAGCTCCTGCAGATGTTGACTCCGACTCTGCTTTAATGCATCCAATAAAAGAAATGGCACTGCCCTTCAGTCCTGAATTCCCACCACTTATCTCTGGGGTCAGCAACCTGTGGCTCTTTCAGCCCTCTGCTGCAGCTCCTGACACAATTCATTTTGCCACCTCCATGGCCTGCCTGCTGCTCACTCAGCACCTTGTAAAGCACAGGGAAATTTAGTGTGCTTCACAATGGAGGAGATGGGGTCCACTCCTCCTCCTGGAGCTCTTTACAAAGCAGAGCCACAATGTGATCCTGCCCCACTTGGCCCTGGTAACAGCAGCGGCAGTGGCTCATTCTCACATCTTGGATGTCACCAACTTTTTATACCAAGCCAGCAGGCTGCTGTGTTGTGATGCCCCACCTCCCCAATGGCCAGCTGATTTTCAGCTCTCTGCCAACCAGTTGATCATCAGCATGCTGCTCATTGATTCGTCGGTCTCTGAACATTAGATTTCCTCCACCTAGCATCAGTTCAGGGGTTCCTTCACCCCCAGGTATGGCAAAGCCATGCGGGGTTTGACATTGTTGCAGGTCAGACCAGTGGCTTGTGGTGGAGAGCAGGTCGTGTGTTTCCAGCACCAACAAAGGCCAGAAGTAGCTTCTTGCCATTTCCTGCTGCAGTCGGTGTGACAGCGAGACCCAGATAGAGATGAGGTGATGCAGAACCAGAATCAGAATTAGAGAGAGAGACACTGAGAGACAGAGTTAGACAGACAGAAAGAGATGGTGAGACATGGAGAGAGACAGAGAGAGAGAGAGAGAGAGAGAGAGAGAGAAAGTGAGAAAGAGAAAGAAAAAGAGAAAAACAGAGAGAGAGAAAAAGAAAAACAGAGAGAGCAACAGAGAAAGAGAGATAGAAAGACAGAGACAGTGACACACACACACACACGCACAGAGAGAGAGAGAGAGAGAGAGATTTCATCCTCCTCCTCCCCTTTCTGGCAAAGCCATGCGGGGTTTGACATTGTTGCAGGTCAGACCAGTGGCTTGGGGTGGAGAGCAGACCATGTGTTTCCAGCACCAACAAAGCCCGGAAGTAGCTGCCTGCCATTTCCTGCTACTGTCTGTCTGACAGCGAGATAGAGATGAGGTGCTGGAGAACCAGAATCAGAATAAGAGAGAGACACTGAGAGTGACACAGATAGACCAAGAGAAAGAAAGAGAGAGAGACATAGAGAGAGGGAGAAAGCTGAACAACACACTCAGGACGGGGTGTGGCAAGAGGTGGCTGGGAGGAGAGAGTTGAGGCATTTTAACAACTGGTTCTCTGCCCTACTGACTGGCTGGGTAGGCATCGCTAGGGTGACGTGACTGGGTGGGAGTGAGTACGTTGAGTGGGTTACTCCCACCTTATCATACCAGTTGTTCAATTATTGGCTCCCAGTGTTTTCTTTACTGTGGGAAATGGGTCCAAATGGCTCTTTGAGTGTTTAAGGTAGCAGACCCCTGGCTTAACCTTTTCTAGAGACTTTATTTCTGAGGTAGAATATAGTTTACTAAAATTCTTTTCTAAATTAATTTTAGACTTTACTTTCTAAAAGTAAATCTATCTTCCATTATGTTGTAAATTTAACTGGCAGACCTTGCTTTATTATGGTCATTGGAAGTTTGATTTCCATTGCTAAGTGATGCAGTTATAAGTTGTGACAACCCTTGACCATGCGGTTTAGCAATAACAGTTCTGGAAGACCCCTTTAAACATTGTTAAGTGAGGATTGCATAGTTTTTAAAGCATGAACTTCATGTGATCACTACTTCCAATTTCCTTCTACCTTTCCTATTAACTTTGCTTGTAGAAAGCCAGAAAGATATATTGTAAATCACAATCAAGTAACTGTAGGTTGCCATGACAGTCAGAAATCCAGGCCAATTATTAACTTCCAGGATTGTGATCATATGAGCACAGTAAGGAAGTCATAAGTACCACTTGTTCTGCACTGTTACAATTTCAGATGGTTGCTGAACAAGCAGTCCCTGAACAATGAACACCTGTACTTAAGGGTTGCTGTACTGCCCCAATTATTGTGTTGGTATTCAGTCACTAAGTCTTGTCTGAGTCTTGAAATCCCATGAACCATAGCATGCCAACCCCACCCCCCTGTCATCCACTGTCTTCCCGAATTTGCCCAAATTAATGTTCATTGTGCTGATGACGCTATTTAGCCATCTCATTCTTTGAGAGGTGGGATTCAGTCAGTTCGCACAGGTTCAAGCAAACTGGTTGCTTTTGTGCAGTTCAGAGAACTGGCAAATCCACCACTGACTGGCCCCACCCCACCCTGCCCCATCACTCCTCATCTCACCCCACCCACCTTGGCTGGTGCCTAGAATCATTCCTGCAGCATAGCTACTGCTGTTTTCTGGCTCACTCACTTGCCTCCACCACATGGTCTCTGTGGGCCAGACAGGTTGCCTGCCTTCACCATGGCATCCCACACGATGTCCATGGCCCAGCTAAGTTGCTCTGATCTGTACCTGATGTGCCTGCAAGGCTGCAATCAATTCCGAAGTCCTGGCCGAGCCCCTTCCACGTGGCCTGCCTTCGCCCCAGCCTCCCACACAGTGCAGCTCCCTGCCAAGCCTTCTTTAACCATTCTCCGCTACCAATCATGTGGCTCAGCTATCTGCCTGCCTGGTGAGCCTTCCTTCACCTCTTTATCAGTGTGAACTGCCTGCAGCCTCTGCCTCTTTGTTCAGCTGAAACTGAGATGGCAGCCACTGCCTCTTTGTTGGCACAAAACCATTTTGGTTCAGTCCAGCAAAGAGGCAGCAGCTGCAGATCCTTTACCTCGGCAAAGAGGCAGAGGCTGCAGGCTCTTTGTGCCAGAAAAGAGGCTGTAGTCTCTAGATCATTAGCACAGATACCAGAGTTGGAAAGGACCTCATAGGTCATCAAGTCCAACCCCCAGGCAGTGGCTACAGGCTGTTAGAGCCAGCAAAGAGGCAGTGGCTTCAGGCTGTTTGCACAAGGAAAGGTGCAGCAGCAGCCAAAGACAGGTGTCTCAGGTTGGAGTTGTGCCCAGCTGTACCAACAAAGGCCATAAGTAACTGCCCACCATTTCCTGCTGCAAAAATATTTTAGAAAACCCTGACTGTTCGCAGTGAGACCTAGAAAGAGAAAAGGCATTGGACAATCACTTGTGGCTGTTGCTGTACAAAGGTAAGTCTAAGGTTCCAGTCATCAACACCACTGCTTCAGCCTGCCACACTGCCACACCTTGCCATGAATAACATGGAGTTGGCCATGCCCACTCAGTCACATGACCCCACCCCCAGCCTTGCCCGATCGGTCATTAGAAAAAACAATTGTTAAATTAGTTGAATCCCACCACAGTATCCTTTGCTATCCTCTTCTCCTTTTGCTTTCACTCTTTCACAACATAAGGGTGTTTTCCAATGAGTCCTCTCTTCTCATTAGGTTGCCAAAGTATTTGAGCTATGTGGGCATAAGCTGAAACATATTTGCAAGTCGCTATATGTCAGTGTCTATTTCAATTACATGTTTTTGTTTGCTAAAAAACTAAAAAAATAAATGTTTTCCCTGTTGCTAAATGTTTACAGTTCCCTTGAAAAATTCATCACTATCTTTCCTGTTTTAAGTGTCTTCCTCTTTTTCAGTGGTTTTTTATTTTTTTCTCTTAGATCATTAAGAATTTTAAAATTTCTAAAGAATTAAAGTAAGTAAACTATATTTTTCAAATGTTTAGTTGAAAGAACAAATTGAAAAAGATATAAAAATTGAAAAAAGAATTGAGAAGGCGGAGCCACGTCACCGCACTACAGCTGTAATTTCGGGGCTCCGAAGTTACAGCTGATATCTTCGCCCTGGTCGGTCCAATGGACCTAAACCGTCCCGTAGAGACGGTGATAGTAAGGCGCGTTCTGTTGATCACAGGGACACCGCAAGTCCCTGGTGGATCCAGAAGAAGCCCCTTTACCATCAGCGGAGAGGCAGCCATTAAGCTGCTGAAGCAGGGACAGCTCCGGAAGGAAGAGAAGAAAGAAAGAGAAAGTGTATCGGCTGGTGAGATTTTTTATTTATTTATTTGGGATAAGGACACCCTAGAAGAAGAAGAAACCTGTAAGATTTTTGACAGAATTTGAGTAAGATGGACTTAGTGGCGATTTTTTTAGGAGATGTCAAAATGAGGCTTGGCTTTTTACTTTTTTTTTCTAGTGAACTTCTATTGTGATTAGTAATTGTAACCAGACTGGTTTTTCCTTTTATAATTACCTACTTTCTTTTTCCTTTTTGACTGTTTATATTTTTAATAGAGGCTCTCTTTAGTAATTTTTTCTTTTTTTAAATATATATATATATATATTTACACATATTTTCTTTTTCTATTGGGCTTTTTTTGGGGGGGCGGGAAGAAGGGGGAGTGGAGTAGAGAAACTTTATAACTCTGTAACACTGCCAACTAGAGGCTTGAAAATACTTTACCTGAAGTTGAGAGAACTGTGAGAAACTCTTTCCCAAGGACACTGAGTTGATAAGATAGAGGGAGGAACTCTGGAGAATGTTTTCACAGGTGTCTCTTTGGGATTTCTACAATCAACTGAATATTTGAAGCTTGGCTTTGAAACTTGTGGAGAAGCCATAATAAGAGCCTTGGACGTTTAAATAAAATGCAGTGTGCTCCTTGCTTTACTTGTTAGCTTTTATCCCTCCTCCTCAACCCTATAGTATTTCGTAATATTTGTACACTTTTGCTTATTACTATTATTATTACTTTTCATTTATTTTTTTTCTAAAGGTAAAGCCTCAGAATATTTTTTTCCTTTTTCCTTTTCTTTTTCCTTTTGGGGGGTGGACTTTGCTTTTTCACCTTTATATGTATATATTCTTTTTTTATGGCGATATTTTATTTTTTTGAGATCTCGCAATTGGATTAAGGTGTGAAGAACCTGAAGAATTTTTCTTTTTTTTCCTTTTATTATTATTATTATTTTTAATATTATTGGGTTTTATTCTCCTTCTGACTATCGCAACTGAGGATTAAGGTCTAGAAGAACCTGAAGAAATCTTTCTTTTTCCTTGAAACCTTTTTTTTTTTAAATTTTGGGCTTTTTATTTTTACTGGTTTTTCTTTTTCACGTTTTTCCTTTCCCTAATTGGATTACAATTGCCACTCTGCCAACTGGATTAAAAGAGTGGGAAGATTCTGAGTTATTCAAATGAGTAAGAAAATTCTACCTTCTGGTACCTCAACTTCTGCTCCTGCCTCCCCATCAACTGGAGGACGACTTTCAACAATGGTGAAGCAAGATAAAGGACAAACGGATCTAACGACGGTTATACAAGGAATTCAAGAACTTAAAATGAGTATTGAACAAAGGATGGGGAGTATTGAACAAAAAATTGAAAACATCCAACAAATGATGGTGAAATATGATGAGAGACTGCAAAAAATGGAAGAGAAAGACAATCAAAGAGATGAGAAACTGCAAAAAATGGAAGAGAAAGACAATCAAAGAGATGAGAAAATTGGAAATATTGATGACAGAGTGACAACGCTTGAACAAAACAAGAATGAGATGTTGAAGTGGGAGATGGACAGATCAGAATATTACCTCAGATTTCAAAATATAGAGGAAGAAAAAGGACAAGATCTTGCTGCAGTAATGATAGAAATCTTGGCTGAAGCTCTGGAAATAACAGAGGAAAAGATGATGGATGGAATAGATGAGATATACCGAGTTTTTACAAGATATGCGTCGAGGAATAAGCTACCAAGAGAAGTTCATGTCAGATTTACCAAAAAATCTATTAAAACACAGATATTACAAGCGGCAAGAGAGAAGGCATTGAAATATGGAGATAAAGAGTTTGTGGTTTTAAAACAAGTACCCAGAAAAGTTAGAGAGATGAGAAGAGAATATCGATTCCTGACTAAAATATTATTGGAAAAGGAGGTGAATTACAGATGGTTGATTCCAGAAGGATTAATGGTTACATGGAAAGAACAGAGATACAGAATTGGCTCAATTGACGAAGCAGAATCGTTTTATAATGAATTCTTTAAAAGAAGAGAAATAGAGATAGAAAAAGAGACTACTCTAACTGAATTTCAAGAGGACCAAATAGAGATGGGAAAAGAAGAAGGTGCAGTAGGTGGACAAGTGGAGACTAAAGAACAATGTGAAGTAAGATCAACGAGAGCTGTTAGACCTAAATATAAATCATAACTATGGAGGAAAAAAAATTGATTTCTTTGAATATAAATGGACTGAATTCAGCTACTAAAAGAAGGAAAACCTTTCATAAAATAGAGAAATTAAAATTTGACATAATTTGCTTACAAGAAGTACACATTAAAAAACAACATCAACAATTATTGGTGCGACCAAAAATAGGGAAAATTTTTACTTCTCTGATCCACTGTAAGAAAAAAGAGGAGTGGTTTTGTACATTAAAGAAACCATTCCAGCAAAACTGATTTATACTGATGAAGACGGAAGAGTATTAATGGTTGAAATAGTGGATAACAATACAAAAATACTCCTGGTTGCAATCTATGCTCCGAATGATAAACAAAAAATATTTTATAAAAAATTACATATGAAAATAATTGAATTGGACTATGCTAATATATTTATAATGGGAGATTTTAATGGAATTGTAGACAATGAATTGGACTATACAGCAAAAATAACACGACAAAATAGGAAGACCCTCCCTAAATCCTTTTTTGAAATGATAGAGGAACTAAATTTAAAAGATATATGGAGGGAAAGAAATACTAAAACTCAACAATATACTTTCTATTCGAATAGACATTCATCATGGTCCAGAATAGATATGATTTGGACGTCAACAGAATTATTATCTAATATTCAAGAAATAAATATTGAAACAAGTACATGGGCAGACCATAACCCAATGACAATTAAATGGAAAGGACAAAAAGAAGATCTAGATGGACATTAAATAACACTATTTTAAAGGAAAAAGACTTTACACAATGGATGGAAAAAGAACTGGCCTTCTTCTTTAATGAAAACAGAAAAGAAGATACTTCAATACAGAATGTTTGGGACACAATGAAGGCATATGCAAGAGGATTGATAATGGATTATACAAAGAAAAAGAATATTAGGAAGAGGCAAATGATTAAAACTTTAGAAGATGATTATAAAAAATTGGAAAAAGAACTACAGAGAACGCCACAGAAAAAAGATATTAAATTTAAAATGGACATAATCAAACATAAAATGGATCAAACAGAGAAAGAAGAATTGGCGCAAAAAATCAGAAGCGCTAAACAGAACTACTTTGAGGATGCAAACAGGCCAGGTAGATGGTTAGCATACAAACTGAGAAAAGAGAAAGAATCAAGGAGAATACTACAGTTAATGGACGAACAAGGTCAAGTTTGTCATGGTAATAAGGAGAAAAAGAGAATTATTCGAGACTTTTATGCACAATTATATAAGCAGGAGGATCTTGATGAGGGGAAAATCAAACAGTATTTACAAAATGCCAACCTACCTAAGATACCTGATGAAACTGGGAAAATGTTAGAAAATCCTATAACAATGATGGAATTAACTGAAGCACTCAATAGGCAGAATAACAGGAAAGCACCAGGACCAGATGGTTTCCCGGCAGAATTTTATAAAACATTACAAGAATCGTTGAGTATTTCATTGTTAGAAATTATGAATGAAGCTATGATAAATAAGAAAATACCTAAAACATGGTCAGAAGCTTATATTACGCTTATTCCAAAAGAAGGGGCTGACCCATCACAAATTAAGAACTATAAACCTATTTCTTTACTGAATGCAGATTATAAAGATGAATTGGTTTTCATATGCACAAATACACTCAAGGTATCTTAAAGATTCTAAAACAGAGGGATTTTATGATAAATTGACTGACTTAGACAGGATTTTGACAGGTACTGATGAAAAAGTGATTAAAAAATTATATAGTTATTTGCTGGAAATTAAATTAGAGGAAGAACAAGTTAAAAAAACAATGATTGCTTAGGGGAAGAATTTTGGATATGGGATTGATTTAGAGAAATGGCAAAAATTGTGGTCTCAAAATTATAAAATGACAATGTCAGTAGCATATAAAGAAAATTTGTATAAGATGTTTTACAGGTGGCATTTCCCCCCGACAAGAATAGCAAGAATGTTCAAGAACAAATCTGAAAAGTGCTGGAAATGTCATCAGATCCCTGGCTCATATTACCATATGTGGTGGACTTGTGAGGAGGCCAGGAAATACTGGACTAGAATTCGCATATGGTTGGAAGAAATGACAAAAGAACATATAGATTTGAAACCAGAGATTTTTCTATTGGGAATCTTACCTGATACATTTAATAAAAACTTAAAGTATTTGATTGTAAATGTGTTAACAGCGGCTAGGATTGTATTTGCTAAAAATTGGAAGAGTGAGAAAATACCATTAGAGGAAGAAATTATTAAGAAAATACTGGAATGTGCTGAAATGAGTAGATTGACATTTGAAATTAGAGAACAAGAAGATAAACAATTTTATGAAGTTTGGGATCTTTTTTATCAATGGTTAGATAATACAATATAATAATACAATATTTAGAAACCTAGGAAATAATGAATATACATTTTTTTTTGGTTTTGATAATATTTTTAGAATATTTTATTAAGATAGATTTGGTATGATTTTATGATCTGTTATAAAATAAATTAACTAAATTATAGTTATCTCGCTTAAGTTAGAATTAGTAAAATTATAGTCAAATGATTGTTTAATAATGATATTAGGATATATAATTGTTGATTGAGAATATGAGTTATTATGTAACATAATTATTATGATGACTATGAAATGGATGCACAAAAAGGAGTGGTAAACCAACCGATACACTGTCTGTAAATTTATGAAGAATGATGATGTTCTTATGTTATGTTTTATGTTTTATGTGTTTTTATTTGTTGTTAAAATCAATAAAACTTTTACCAAAAAAAAAAAAAATTGAAAAAAGAATTTAAAATTAAACATGATATTTAAGGATTGAAAAAAGATTAAAATGTTAACAAAGAATTGAAAAATTGAAAAAACAAATCGAACAGGATTTTTTTCTTTTAAAAAAGGGAACCATTTCACTTTCTACCATTAGAGTGGTATCGTCTGCATATCTCAGGTTGTTGATATTTCCACCAGCAATCCTAATTCTGTCTTGTGATTCATCCAGCCTAGCATTTCACAAGATGTGCTTTGGTATTCAGAAGGTTCTGTCCAGTTCTGGAGAACCGGTAGCGGAAATCTTGAGTAGTTCAGAGAACAGGCAAATACCACCTCTGACTGGAGATTTTACAGTATCCTTCCCCTGCCACGCGCACCAAGCCACGCCCACAGAACCAGTAGTAAAATAATTTGAATCCCACCACTGATAGCCTATTACCCTATTTTGAAGCAATCAGTTGTCCCATGTCCAGTTCTAACTGTTGATTTTTGGCTGACATGAAGATGTCAGACCTGCCCAGAGTGGGGATACACATTTATCGACAAGGGGTTTGCTGGTCATGAGCCACTTTGGTGCTGAAATGCAGCTTCAAACAGCAGCTAATTGACTCAGGCAGCCCCAGTGAGTATAGCAGAGCAGCATGGAAATCACCTGGGCAGCCTAGACTGGGGGGAAGTTGCTTATTTAGGGAAAGCATAGCACAATGGGTGGGTGGGTGGAGCTAGGGATTCTCCCGAACCTCGCTGACCATCCAGCAGCCCACCACTGGACCTGGCCCAATCTCATCCCTTAGGAAAGAAAGTCCCTCGACTCCATTTGGTTAAAGCAATGGGTTATTTTACTAAAGGTGTTGATTGTAGCAATGTCAAGCCAGCTCTGAATTCACCCACATTTGCCAGGTACAAAAAAGGTTCACCCACAATTACACACACACAGACACACACATTTCCAGTGAAACAGAGCTCGCCAGCATGTTTTGAGAACATTTAAAATTTTGGGGATAATCCGCATATTACTCAGGTTGCTTGGGCTTGGGATGCTGGTACAAACAGGATCTGACAGGTCTTTCTCACTTGTTGTTTCCCCCTCCTGATTTCCCATCACGTACACACACACACACACACACACAGAGAGAGAGTTTTCATCTTCCTCCTCCCCTTTCTGGCCTTTGATGGCAGGAAAAAGGTGAGGTGCCAAGCCAAATCAGGCAGAGCTGACATGAGCCTTCTCAGGTGACAGGTATGGAGTTTTGGTACTCCTTATTTTTAAAGAACTTGCCACAGATTGTTGTGATCCACATTATCAAAGGTTTTAGCATGGTGAATGAAACAGAAGTAGATGGTTTTCCGGGAACTCTCTTGCTTTCTCATAATCCAGCAAATGCAGGAAATATGATCGCACTTCCTCTGCCTTTTCAAAAAAATCATTTCTACTTCTTATTTCTCGGTTCACACACTGCTGAAGCCTAGCTTGTTGCATTTTAAAATATAACCTTGCTAGTGTGTGAAATGGGTGCTTATGGAATATGGTAGTTTTATACATCCTAGTATTTATTATATATTTATTAGAAGTGATCTGGCTTAAGTAGCTTTCGCAATTAAGCTACAGAGCTTTTTTTTTTTTTTTTTTTGCTGGCTCTTTATTTTGCAATTCTATGTTAATTTTATTTCAAAAATCTGATATGTAACCTCTACCTCTATTTTAGAATGATTGTTATGTTAATTGTTTGATACTGGCCTACAACTAAAATAAAAAAGTGTTTATATTTTCTTTGTTTACAAAAACATTCACATGTATGTTTTTGTAAACATACAATTATGAATTATTTCTCACCCTTTGTTCATCTTTGATTGCCTCTGTTTCAGGTTCATCCTTTTTTGAGAAGAGTGAGTTTCAACAACAGTGTTGGTGAAAAGATCTCCTTTGATAAAAATGGAGAATTCATTGGTGGTTTTGATATTATCAACTGGATCACATTCCCGAATCAATCTTTTGCTAGGATCAAAGTTGGAGTGATAGATCCCACAGCTCCAGCAGAGAAGTTCTTCAATATTTCTGTAGATTCCATCACATGGCCATTAGGCTTTAATAGCGTTAGTTTTTTTAATCTAGATTTGTCTGTCTTCATTTAAATATCTGTATTGATGAAAGTCTCAGAGCATCATCTCTGACTAACCTAGGCTCAAATTTCTTGGAGAAGGAAAGGTATCAGTAATATTTTTTTTTTTTTTACTTTTCTAGCAATTGCTATTGAATGTTTTATCCTTTCCTGGCTCCCTGTTAATTATGGACAATGGTTTTCATGGTTTTGAAGTAAAAGCTGCTAGATTTCATCAGTTTGCTGACTTCAAAATTCAGAAGTTGTGAAAACCAACTTTAACTAACCAGCACAGAAATTGTCTTTGAAGAGTGGTGATCATGATTATCAATGGCCATAAATACAATTATTGTTGATATTTAATAAATTATAATTTCAGAGCAATTACTTCTAAAATTATGACATAACATTACTTTCTTTTTAATCTGTTGATTCCATGTAACCGTCATGCCCCTGGTGGGGACTGACTCTAAGGAAGAGGCGGAACAGACAACAGGGAGTGGAAGTGTGACTCCAGAAGTGGTGGAGGAGGCTGGGGAAGGGCAGAAGCCGGCTGAGCAATCAGAGGAGGATCCAGGCCCATCCCCTATCCATCCTAGGGCATGCAGGGAGGAAAGGATCAGGGAAAGACATGGTCTACTCGGGAGAAGAGGGCAATGATCCTCCTCATGGGTTGCAGCTGTGAGCTCTGTATAAGAGTTTGGAACTGCGTGTTCACAGACACTGGAGTCAAATTAGTGCTTTCATTGGATGAGGTTTATCTTTGTTGGCATTCTTCCAATGGACTCTCCCCGGTTATCTTCCTAGAATGTGTGATTAATTATCTTGGTTTGCCTTGGAACTCTCAGTCAATGAGATTTTTTTTTTGTTTACTTTTGCTTCATTATCTACTTTCTGAATTTAAACTTTGACTTATAAAACAGCGAAGTTAAGTTGAAGGCATTACAAGACCTTGATTCATGTTTGAGTTTTTGTGTTATTTTTGAGACACTACGGGTCATCACGTAAACTCTCCAAGCTCTTCCTTTCCTCTCTGTATCTTAAAATACTCTTCTTCATTCATTGATAGGCATTACCTGTATCTTTGTGTAATGATCCTTGTAAGACAGGACACAGCAAGGCCAAGAAAGAAGGACAGTTGTTTTGTTGCTATGATTGTCGTCTATGTCCAGAGGGGAAGATATCAAAGGAGAAGGGTAGGAAATTTTCAAATACAACCCTATGTATATAGACTGTCTACAATCAACTGTATCAATTGCACTGTGTTCTTTTTCAGACCAGGATGACTGCTCTCCATGTCCTGAAGATCAATATCCAAATCCTGGCAAAAATATGTGCATTCCAAAGCGGATCACTTTTTTGTCCTATGAAGAACCCTTGGGGATCAGTCTGACTGTTCTTTCTCTTTTCTTTTCTTTAATGACAACTTTGGTAATCACAATCTTCATCAAACACAAAGACACTCCTATCGTCAAAGCCAACAACCGGAATCTCACTTATACACTTCTAGTTTCTCTTCTTCTCTCTTTCCTTTGTGTCTTTCTGTTTGTTGGGAGGCCCAATACATTAGTTTGTCTCATTCGACAACTAGCTTTTGGTCTCATCTTTTCTGTGGCAATTTCTTGTGTATTGGCCAAAACCTTTGTTGTGGTTCTAGCATTTATGGCCACCAAACCTGGTTCCAGATTGAGGAAATGGGTGGGGGGAAGGATGGTCAGTTTCATTCTACTATCCTGTTCCCTTGTTCAATTAAGTTTTTGTGCTGTGTGGCTGATAACATCCCCACCGTTTCCAGATTTTGATGTGCTTTCAATGTCTGAAAAAATCATCCTGGAGTGCAATGAAGACTCAGTCATGTTCTACTGTGTTTTGGGCTTTATGGGTTTTCTTGCTCTGATTAGCTTTTCTGCTGCTTTCTGCTGCCAAATTCATCACCCTCAGCATGCTGGTCTTCTGCAGTGTTTGGCTGTGCTTTATTCCAACCTATCTAAGCACAAGGGGAAAATATACATTGGCAGTGGAGATTTTCTCCATGATCTCCTCCAGTGCTGGCTTATTAATGTGTATCTTTCTTCCCAAGTGTTTTATCATTGTGATGAGACCTGAACTGAACAATAAACATCAACTCATAAAGAGAAAGTTTTAAGAAATATTGCCTGAAATTCTTTTTATGTACATGTTGGAGAAGTTCCCCGCTTTGACATTTAAGTCAGAGAACAATGTACAGAGACAGTGATGTTCTGTGTTTCCTTGTCCCCTGAGATTTGGATAGCTTGGAAGTGTTTTTCCTTTTGGAAGGCAATTATAACTGGAGTCTATAAAAAAAATATAAATTACAGCACAAAATAATGTACTGACATATTTATTGACATTATTGATATACTGACATATTTTAGTATATTATGGAGAGTTCTGAGTAAATGTATCAATTAAATGTGCATTGTAAATTTGTCTTTACTGGTCATCTTAATACATATGCACTGGAATGTGTAAAAAGAAGTGCAGTTAAATACAAATGAGAATTTGTTTAAACAGGGAAGGTCTATGATTTTTTTTTCTGAAGCAATCAGACAGAGTGTATTCCCTGATGCGCACCACTTGTAGTCATCACCTACAAAACATGGAGTAAATTCAAAAGCTGGCCATATGCCTTCTTCTCAATAGCAAAGGTCAAATAAATCTCTGGCACAAAAATAATTCTAGTAAATTCAAATAAATTTCATCAGAATTCCAATACATGCTAATATCCAATTTGTGTAATAGTCTCCTTTTAGGAAATTCAGTACAGTATAATGACAGATTAGAACAGCATGTTTCATGATCATAAATCTGGTTGAGTAAATTAGAGTGTTGAAACCCTTGAATAACTGCGTTGAACTGGAGGTTCAATGGTCATATGTTTGTTTGAGTAGATAGTTTTGCAACACTTGAATCTCTCATTCAAGTGTTGCAAAACTATCTACTCAAACAAACACAGTGATTCTAAGTGCCAGTTGATGAGGTGACTCAGTTGAGCCATGGCTGAATTGATATCTAAAAATGAGGGGCTATTTTATATAGCACAATCATTTATAGAAGAAAAGAATCTCAGGAAAAGACACAAAGGATATTGGAGCGAATATTATAAGTGTTTTGAGGATGAACTTCTCCAACCACTGAGGAACAGAGTAAATGATATACAACAGGGGAAGGGAGGAATACCCCAGGCGTGGACAGAATCCAACATTGTGTTACTATCAAAGGAGAGTCAAAATGTTACAAATACAGAGCATTATAGACCAATTGCATTATTAAACATGGATTACATACCCTTTGCTGCCATTTTGGCAGAAAGACTAAAGAAGATTTTCCAGGCATATATACATGAAGATCAAGCATGCTTTCTGTCAGGAAGACAGCAATCAAATAATGTGGAGTCTGTCTTAAATATTATTCTCATCTTTTAAATATTTTGATTGGAGTTGCAAATAGGCAAACCATTCCACCTCAATTCCTTGGTTCTTCAACTCTTGTCTAGTTTGTAGTTCTCCTATTTCATTTAATATCTCTTCATAGGTGATAATTTTCCCTTGATGCATGAGGTGTGGATGCATCAATGCTTCCAATATTGACAGCCAGATAGGTGTTTCTGTATACATTTGTCTTTTTATCTTATACCATATGTTTAAAAGAGTCTGTCTCACTTTATGCCTTTGCACATAACTATAACCCTTTGATTTCTCCTGCCAAAGGAAAGTGTGCCAACCTGACTATAAGTTGTAGCCTTCTAATATCAAAATTATTTTATGTCTATGGTTAATCCAATCTTTCACCCATGTTAGTATTACGGCTCTGTAGTACAACTCCCAGTCGGGTGGGCCAAATCGTTCTCTTTCAGTAGCATCTTGCAGCAACTTTGGTTATTTTCTTCTGCCATATAAAATTTGTCATTATTTTGTTCAAATTATCAAAACATTTTTTCTAGTTTTATACGGGCATTTTGAAAAAGAAATAGTAATTTGGGTAGGATATTCATCTTTATTGCTGCATCTTGCAGCAACTTTGGGTTTTTTCTTCTGCCATATAAAATTTGTCGTTATTCTATTCAAATTATCAAAAAACATTTTTTCTAGTTTTATAGGGGCATTTTGAAAAAGAAATAGTAATTTGGGTAGGATAGTCATCTTTATTGCTGCTATCCTTCCCATGAAGGATAGCCTTAATTTTTCTAAATATTTGGTTATTTGTTTTATTATTGGGTCATAATTATCTCTTTTCAGTGTTGTATATCTTGCCAAAATTGTGATTCCCTAATATTTAACCTTTTATACAACGTGGATGCCCATTCTAATTGCTAATAATTCTTTCTGTTCATTTGTCATATTTTAGCAATAATTTTTGTTTTATAATTTTTGTTTAATCTTTAGCCTCACGACTTCTCCAAATTCTTCTAAGTTACCTAATAATTTTGGTCCTGAATTTTACCTCCAAATTCTTCTAAGTTACCTAATAATTTTGGTCCTGAATTTTGTGGTTCCTCTAATATAAAGAGTAAATCATCTACAAAGGCTTGTAATTTAAATTCTTCATTTTTTTTATTTTTAGACTTTTAATTTCTGTTTCATTTCTAATTATTCTTGCTAAGACCTCCAATGACATAATAAAGAGAAGTGGTAATAATGGGCATCCCTGCCTAGTTCCTTTTTGAATTTGAAATTTGTCTGTTATCTCCCCATTCACCAGAATTCTGGCTTCTTGTTTTTCATATACTGCCGAAATTACATTTAAGAATTTTTGTCCTAGATCCATATCTCCAATTTGCTGCAAGATGAACTGCCATTTAACATTATCAAAGGCCTTTTTGGCATTTAAAAACATTATTGCAACTTGATCACCACTGTGGGCCTCATAATATTCTATAATGTCTAGAGTTGTCCTGATATTGTTTTAAATTTGTCTATAGGGAAGAAATCCATTTTGGTCTGAAGAGATAAATTTATATTTTTTTTATATATTTATTTACTAAATTTATTTATTAAATTTTTATATTTATTTAAATTTATTTAAATTTTTTTGAGTCTTTCTGCAATAATTGACATGAAAATTTTATAATCCAGACTAAGTAGGGATATCGGTCTATAGTTTCCAGGGTCCATAATATCACTTCCATCTTTAGGTATAATTGTTATCCTTGCTTCTTTCCAAGATTTAGGGATTTTAGCTTCTTCTAACACTTCGTTAAATATTCTGAGCATTTTACTACTTAACATATCCTGTTGCAATTTTATAAATTTCAACTGGGGGCCATCTGGGCCCGGAGCTTTGTCATTTTTCTGCTTATTTATTGCCCAGTGGACTTCTTCTATTGTTATTTCCCGATTCAGGATATTTTTATCTTCATTTGAAATTCTTGTAAGTCCTGCTTTCTTTAGATATTCTTTTATTTTAACATCTGTTGGATACTCCTCCTCCCTATATAATTTCTCATAGTATTTTTGGATTATCACTCTTTTTTCTTCCTCTTGGTAGCAAGTCTCTCCTTGGTCATTTCTTAGTTTGGTAATCTACCTCTTTTCTTTCTGTTTTTTCACTTTGTACGCTAACCAGCGCCCTGATTTGTTCACATTCTCAAATTGATATTGTTTGGTCACTTTTAATTGGTGGGCTAACTCTTCTTTCTCTATTAAAATTATTTTATGTTTTAATAGTTCCATTTGTAACTTGAGTTGTTTTTTCTGAGGTGTCTCTTGTAATTTCTTCTCCAAATCTTTATATTCCTGTTCAAATGTTTTCTTTTGTTGTTTTTTCTATTTATTTATTTATTTGCCATATATTTTATTGCTACTCCGTTTATCATTGCTTTAACTGTATCCCAATTATTTTGTGGGGAGGTATCTTCTTCTTTATTTTCATCAAAGAAAAATTCTAGTTCTTTTTTTTAATGTCCTGTTGAATATTTCCTCTATCAGAATCGACCTTTGAAGAGTCCATCCTATACTTTGCTTTTGTCCCTTCCAGCTAAAACTAATCATACTATGATCAGCTAAGAAATTTGGCTCAATACTGATTTCCAATAATTCCGAATTTAATTTGTTGGTCATCCACGTCATGTCGAGTCTCAACCATGACTGATGCTGGTGAGAATAGTATGTATATTGTTTTTTCCCCAAATTTCTTGCTCTCCATGCATCTGTCTTAAATATTATAGAATGCTTACAATATCATAATAAGAAACAGGCAGAATAGAATAGAATAGAATAGAATAGAATAGAATAGAATAGAATAGAATAGAATAGAATAGAATTATAGTAATGCCTTTACACATACATATATTTACATCTCTATTTAACTTTATGGATCTAATGATTGTATTTTTTTGTCTTGTGGCTCATGCATTCCTGCCTCTGCAAGTCCTCACATGTTCTGAACTTGTTCATATATGTGACTGTCTCACTATCATTATGAAATTAACCAATTCATCTCTCCCAAATCCTATGGAACTCTATGAAAATAGGACCAACTAACACTGAAAAATGGTATTTATTGTCCCCATCTTATTCCAACTCATGGCTGGGAACCCCAAAGCTCTGTCTGCTGATTTGTTACTATGTTGCACTCTCTAGTTTTGTCTGAAAAACATCTCCAGAAGGCAGATCTGTCTGATCTACTTCAAACATCTTGTTGTAGAGTGAGGCATTTGTACACAGAAAGAAGACACTCATGGAAGATGTTAGTATTCATGAAGTTATTATTAATAGCATTGCCTGAAGTGGAGTACAAGAATCCTAGCCTTCAATGTGACTTTCAGGAGCCTCTTCCTTTTCGGCACACCTATCATCAGCTTGGAGACATTAATATTGCTGGCATTATTTCGGCCTTCTTTGCATCTTCTAGTCCCATTGTTTTCATTCAAGATCCTTCTCAGGCATTTCATGATGGACTTATGTAAGTACATCATTAATTTATTGTCAAATTCTGAACCTTGTTGGTAAATCACATGAAGCTTGAAATATTTTCCTCTAATGACAAAAACTCCAGAAAAGAATATCTAAAATAGGATGTCTAGGTTTATTTTATGTAAAATTATACTTTACTTCAAGTTTCCTAGTAAAGTTGAAATAGTTGAAATAGAGATCAAATCTCCATTTATAACAAATCACATCTAAATATCTATCAATATACAGGTATGCATGGCTTAATTTATGAAGTTGTTACTACAATTAAGAAAGAGAAAGCACCTATTTCCCATGATAAGTTTTCTCATTGATATTTCTGGTACCAAAATGTAGCAATTTCCTTCTGCATATAAGTTATTCTTAAACGATGTGGTTTGGTAGTGGGTCATTCTCATATACTAGAACATGGATGTCACATCTGAGTTGTGTTTGACCTCAGTGGCTCTGGTGGGCCTTGCCACATTGATGTCATTCATGTCAGTGGGGCTGTGGTGGCCCAAGCACTCTACCAGCAAAAACAGGCTCCTGAGCTCCATTTTCAGCCCTCTGCCAGTGAAAATCAAGCTCAGGTTTGCCATTTGTGCCCCCTGGGCCCTGTTTTCAGCCACAATGGCCTACTGCAGCCTCTGCCAGAGAAAATGGAGCTCCATTTTTACTGGCAGAGGGCTACAGGAGGCAATTCCATGTGTGGCCTTCCAAGCTCCATTTTTGGTGCAGGCCAGTTATAAGCACCCCATGGGCCAGATCCAGCCCCCGGGCCTTGAGTTTGACACCCCTCTACTAGAACATAGATATCAAAGAAAGCATCCATCAAAGACAGGGACTGAGTTACTTGGCATTAAATTCACAGATTTTCTGGATAAACATTTAAAGTGAACAGTGGGGACAGAGAATTAATTGATATGGAACATTTCTGTCTCCACAATCTAAAATTAATAGAGTTTTCAGTGCATGTAAGATAGGTCTTTGTGCAGGAAAGATTATCAGCCTTGCTGTCAAGCAAAACCAAGCATTTAATAGTGAATTCCATACCATGTACACTAATCAAACAGGTGGCAAGAATGTAGGGGCAGTCAGGCACAACACAGGTTATGTAGACAGTAGCAAAATGCACTCAAATGTCTATGCACCAATGCACAGAGTATGAGGAATAAAAAGGGTAAATTAGAAATTCAAGTAAAGGAGGGTAGATATGATATTGTTGCCATTACGAAAACTTGGTGGGATGAAACCCACAAATGAAACCTACAGCTAGAGGGATTTAAATTATTTAAAAGAAATAGATGAAATAAAAGAGGAGGTAGAGTTGCATATAGATAAGAAATAACTACATCTCTACAGAAATAGAGCACAATGATGAAAATTATAAAGATATTTTTAAAATTGTTTTGCAGAATATTTTTTCAGAATTACCAGCATATCCTGGCCTAAGCATTTACTATAAAACAGATTAATGAAAATCCCCAGATCCTAACCAACATCACGCTGGGCTTCCACATTTTTAACATCAGTTTTAGTCCAAGCTGGACGTACTTTGCCTCAATGGTTCTGCCTTTCACTCAAGGCAAATTCATCCCTAACTATAAGTGTGGGATCCCAAATACCTTGGCTGCAGTCATTGGGGCACCTGATATCTCTCTTCAAATGGCAACAGTGTTGTGCATCTACAAAGTTCCTCAGGTAAGATTCGCTGAAGATATACATTAACATTCTGCCATAGCTCCACAGACATTTATTTGCTTCTCTCTGTAAAAAGGAGAGACCTTTCAGATTCCTAGATATTGTTTTTCCTTGATAATGTTGGCATAATAGCATGAGTAATCATAAGTCTGAACAGATGCTGAGGCTATTTGATATACCAAAAGATACCCAAATTCCAGACACTGAACTGAGGTTCAAATTTGAAATAGTCACAATGAGATTACTTACAGAAAAATGTACTTCAAGATCTTGGTTGATATTTCCTAATAAACACAACTAGTTGTATAATGTTTCACTTGAACAGCTTTACACTATTTCAAAAACCCTTTGAGCATCGTATTACAGTCTTCTGTTTACAGAGTAATAGCAATCTACTATTACAAAGAGCAATAATTTCCTCTCAGTCAACAACAGCATTAACCCTTTCCTTGCAGACTCTTAATACTACCTCATTACTTTAATCAAACACTGATTAACTCATTACCTCAAAACTTACAACTTTTCTACGTCATCACCTATATCTACGGTTAGATAATCAATTTCTATAAAATATTTTATTAATGGTTCAATTGATTTTTGGTCCTAATTGATTAGTGTGACTAGAGTGTTTAGTGCAAATAGTGTGATTACTGACTAGTTGAAAAGATCAATATGCATGTAATTTAATTGAATAGTAAAATCAATGATTTAGTGAATTTAAATGAACAGTGTGATTAATGATTAGTGTAATTAATTGATTAGTGTTTAGAATATTTAATTGATTAGGCTGATTGTTGCCCAGAAATATTATCTGACTAGAGAGATTACTGCAATTGATTGATTGGTGTGATATTGTTCCATTAATTAATTTAATCAACGTACCATCTTAACAAACCTACCATGCCAAGAAAAAAATCCTATGCCAAAGCACTACCTACAGAGAACATAATCCCCACCAATGATCCACAAGACTCCTGCACATGCCTTAAATGCTACAAAAATCTAAAGGATAATGAAAACTCCATCAAATGTTCTCTGTGTAAGAAATACACTCATCATGACTGCTTGGGATTAACCAAGCAATTTATTCAATACCTGGAATCATCCAATGAGTTTCCATATTACTGCAAATCATGCAAACCCAAACTGGATCTGTTGGAAAGAATTGATACCATTGAAACCATAGTAGCATCCCTGGACTCCGTAAAAGAAAGAATATCCAACCTTGAAAAAAAAGAAACAATGCAAAAACCTGAACTTCCAATAGCTACAAACCACATCTCTACCCAACAACCACAACCCAATCCAAAACCCAATCCACAAATAAACACAACCCAGACAAATATTGATATCCCAATCCTCATCAGAGAAGCTGTTGAGCGTGAACGAAACGTCCAAACGCCATCTTATTTGGTCTAGAGGTCACCAATAACAATGATGACATCACAACTGTCGGAAACATCATCAGGGATTATCAAGCATCAACCATCTCCACTGATGAAATACTTGACATTTCACGCATTGGCCGAGAGCTCAATAACAGTGACGGCTCTGTGGCCCCACGCCTGTGCAGAGTCATTTGCAAAAATGAATCAAGCAAACGTAAATTCATTTATACTATAAACTCACTCGCCAAAACCAACACCAACCATAAGAACCTTCATTGCCGCCCTGACCTCTAACCATACAGCAACGTGCCCGCTCCCGTGTACTCCGCATTGAACTCAAAAACCGTCTAGACCAGTGGTCCCCAACCTTTTTTGTACCAGGGACCGGTTTCAAGCAGAAAAATTTTGCAAGGACCGGGGGAGGGGAGAGAAGAGAAGGAGGCTTCGTTCTCCCGGGGGCTTTTCCTGTCGCCGCAGCTATTCCGAGCGCCCGTTTCTCCCCACCCCACTCTGCCCAAGCGTGCGCGTGGCGGCTTCAATCCAGTGTCCGTTCTGCCTGCCTGCCTGCCTGCTTTAGTTTCTGGCTGTTTGGGAGCAGCTTCGCTGAGAATAATAACTATTCGCCTCTTTTACTCAGCCGAAGCTGTTCCGATTCAACCATTAACGAAGGCAGGCAGGCAGGCAGAACGGAGCACTGGGTTGAACACCAGCGCGAGGCGGGCGAGCGGACGGGGTGGGGAGAAACGGGTGCTTCGGGAAGCTGCGGCGACAGGAAAAGCCACCCCCCTTCTTTGAAGCAGTTTCTTCCTGTGCTGGTGGAGGAGCAGAGAGCGACTGAGAGAGCTGACCAGAGAGAAGGACAGGCTCGG
This sequence comes from Notechis scutatus, assembly GCF_049901735.1. Lineage (NCBI taxonomy): Eukaryota > Metazoa > Chordata > Lepidosauria > Squamata > Elapidae > Notechis > Notechis scutatus. The sequence goes on from NC_142025.1 coordinate 127,891,797, forward strand.
TTGCTTCCTCCCTCCCCTTCTCTCATTTGTGTCCTTGATCCCCGATCCCAGCAGCATTCACCGAAGGTGAAGAAAGCCGCCATTTTTTAAAAAAAATTCTTTGCGGCCCGGTAGAGAGTGCTCCACGGCCCGGTGCCGGTCCGCGCCCGGTGGTTGAGGACCCCTGGTCTAGACAATGGAGAGAAGGACCTGTACATTGACTACCATGCTGACTGTATCAAAAGTAAGCCACGCAACCCAATACTCAGCTTTTACCCTCAACCACAACCCTACCTCAACCGATCCACCATCACCCAAGACTAGGCACGCACGCCCCCAACTACCTAAATTCCAACTACTGCTGGCCTTAAATGCAAACTACTCAATGCAAGAAGCCTCGTGAATAAAATACCTGAATTTCTCATCCTCCTAAATATGGCTAACTTCGACATTATATTTGTCTGTGAAACATGGCTCAATGCATCTCTCCCGACTCCATTACCACAGTAAGAGACTATCATGTTTACCGATCAGATCGTGAAAATCGTCGAGGAGGTGGTGTTGCTATCTTCTATAAAAATCCTTACATCTAAAAAATATCCAAGTTACCCAGGAGCTTGCTCTTCCTGAGACCATCATCTGTGAACTATCCTTAAATATCACAATTTGATTCTTACTATGTTACAGAGCACCTGATTATGACATCGAACATGTAAACAAGCTAAATACATTACTAACATGGGCTGCATCCTGCCCATACCCTTTTATCTTTCTTGGTGATTTCAATCTACCTCATATTGACTGGACCCTAAATGATTGTACAACTGAAATCATACACACAACCTTCTACAATGCTATTACAAATCTGGGACTGGAACAACTAGTAACCAACAACACTAGACTAAACAACTGCCTCGATCTCATCTTCTGCAATAGTTTGAATTTAATTTATCGCATACAAACTAAAGAACACTTTTCCAGTAGTGACCACAATATGATTGACTTTGTCTCAACATACATCCACACAAAAATCACCACAATGATGTAATCCCCAATTGTAACTTCAAAAAGGCAACTATGATCTTATAGACAACGATCTCTCATCCCTTGATTGGCCATCTCTATTCACTGGATGCAATACTGTTGAAGACCATTACAACATATTTTTACTTGAAATCAAAAGAGTCATCAAACTATATGTACCAACAACAACTCCCAAAACAAAACAAAAAGCAGATTACCCATATCAATAAGGAAACTTCAATCCAAAAAGATCACTCTGGCGGAAAAACAAATCTGGTCACGTTGCCAATTTCAAAAACCGATACAAAAATTTATGCCACCAGATAAAGACCGAATGCACCAATTATCACATTAAACAAGAGGAAAACCTTCTAAGCACCAATTCCACTCGTGCTTTTACAATTTTGTAAACAACAAACTAAAGACTCAAGGTCCAACCCACCCTGATAGGACCTGATGGTAAAGACTGCAACGACACCATTAAAGCTAACATCTTTAACACATTCTTCGGCTCAGTATTTGTAAACAGCAATGGATCATGCCCAGTATTTCCTAGCCGTACCACAGATAACCACAATGATCTAATACATATCGATTTCACAGAAGACAATGTTGAAAAAGCACTACACAATCTAAAACCATCTCTATCTATTGGACCGGATGGAATATGTGCCTACTTCTTAAGAAAGCTATCCACTGTCATAGCCAAACCTCTAAGCATAATCTTTGAAAAATATTTCAGGACCAGCTCCTTGCCTAACCTATGGTCACAAGCCACAGTCATCCCCATCTTCAAAAGGGAGACCCAAGCCTAGTTGAAAATTACAGGCCAATCTCCTTATGCTGCGTCACCTGTAAAGTCATGGAATCAATTATTAACCAATCCATCATCCTCCACTTAGAGACAAATAACCTACTCTCCAATAAACAATTTGGTTTCAGAAAAAAACTATCCTGTAATCTGCAACTCTTACACTGCAAAACATATGGACGACACAACTCATTAGACCAGGGCAAAGCAATAGCACTTAATCTACATAGACTTCTGTAAAGCCTTTGATTCAGTGGTACACGGCAAACTACTCCTAAAAATAAAATCCTATGGTATCTCTGGACAACTGCATAACTGGATAGAAGCATTCCTGGCAAACAGATAACAAATGGTCAAAATTGGGAGCGTCCTATCAAATTCTGTACCTGTCAATAGTGGTGTCCCCCAAGGCAGTGTTGTAGGACCAACTCTCTTCATACTCTACATAAATGACCTCTGTGATCATATTAAGAGCGATTGCGTTCTTTTCGCTGATGATGTAAAGCTGTTCAATACCACAGACAATACTGCTACCCTACAAAAAGATCTTGACTATGTATCAGAATGGTCAAAACAAATAGCAACTTCAAATCTCAACAAATAAATGCTCTGTCTTACATATTGGCAAAAAAATCAGAAAATAAAATACAAGCTGAATAGTCAAGATCTTGTTGATGACCCAAGCTCTGTAAAGGACCTTGGAATACTCACCTCTAATGATCTAAGTGCTAGAGCCCACTGCAACTACATAGCCAAAAAGGCATTAAGAGTTGTTAACCTAATCCTACGTAGCTTTTTCTCTGGTAATATCACACTACTAACCAGAGCATACAAAACCTTTGCTAGACCAATACTCGAATACAGTTCATCAGTCTGGAACCCACATTACGTATCTGATATTAGCACAATTGAGAAAGTCCAGAAATATTTCACAACAAGAGTTCTCCACTCCTCTACTCGTTGTAGAATACCTTATGCCACCAGACTTGAAATTCTAGAACTAGAAAACCTTGAATTACGCCTCTTCGGTCTGATTTAAGCATGGTATATAAAATCATACATTGTAATGTCCTACCTGTCAATGAATACTTCAGCTTCAACCATAACAACACAAGAGCACACAATAGATACAAACTCAAAGTAAACCGCACCAAACTTGATTGCAGGAAATACGACTTCAGCAATAGAGTGGTCAATGTCTGGAATACTCTACCCGACTCTGTAGTTTCTTCCCCAAACCCCAAAAACTTTAACCTTAGACTGTCTACTCTTTACCTCACCCCTTTCCTAAGAGGCCTGTAGGGGGCGTGCATAAGCGCACCAACGTGCCTACCGTCCCTGTCCTATTGTTTCTCTTATATTTCTTTTATTTTTCTTATATGTACCCGTTTCATGTATTCACAACTATGTATACACTTATACTTATTATCTTGTAAACAATTGGCAAATCAAATAAATAAATAAATAAAATAAATAAATAAATAAATAAATAAATAAATATGGACTGTTTGACTATGCTATAAATCTTACTGGAATAAACTATTTAACTAGCACATTGTATCTGTTTTACTGAGTGTAAGCTACAATAATGTTTATCTCACATATTTGCCTGCCTGCCTGACTGCCGTGCACATTCTGCTAGGGTTTATATCCCTAACATAAACCCTTTTTCCTTTTTAATTTTTTTTTATAATAATCTGTTTGGAAAAGGAGGGGTAAAGTGAAAACAGAGGAAACTTTGTAACACTGCCAACTAGAGGCTTAGAAATATTGTTTCTGTTTTTTTCTCTCTTTCGAACAGACAAAGCTGAGAAAGAACTCAAGACTTCTTTTTCAAGGACTCTGAGCCTGTCTGTTAAGACAGAGGGAAGAGCATGGGAGAGTGTTATTGCAGGTGCTCTTCTGGGTTTCTATCAGTATCTGGTGTCTGGTGTTGAAATATACAGAAAAAAAGATGATAAGATTCTAGAGAAGAGACCTATAAAAATTAACAAAAGCCTTGGATAACTAAATAGGTGCAGTGTATTCTTTTTCTCTTTTTTAAGTTGGGCTATTCCTCACACCCTCCTCCTTATCAGCTTATTATTTGTAATAGTTATTTGGATCTCTGGACTCTTGGAACCTGCTTTTGTCTTTCCTTTTGCTTTTGGAGCCTAATTTTTACTTTTGCATTCTATTTTAAAGGAAAAGCCTTAGTATTAATGTTTTCCTTCTTTTTTTTTTTTAAGGGAGTAGGCTTTTTCTTTTTCTCTCTCTCCCTCTCCTGCATGGTAAGCATATAAACTGAGAAAGCAGAAAGAATCAAGGAAAATATTGCAATTAATAGATGATCAAGGCCAAGTTTGCTATGGAAGTAAAGAGAAGAAGGAAATTATACGAGACTATTACGGGAAACTATATACACAAGAGAATATTGATGATGAAAGAGTTAAACAGTACTTACAGAATGCTAACCTACCCCAGATACCTAAAGAGATTGAAATAATGTTAGAAAGCAATATAATAATGATGGAGTTAACTGAAGCACTTAAGAAGCAAAACAATGGAAAGGCACCAGGCCCAGATGGACTTCCGGTGGAATTTCATAAAACACTACAAGAATCGTTCCATTGCTAGAAATTATGAATGAAGTTATGTCAAAGGAGAAGATACCTAAATCATGGTCATAAGCTTATATTACACTTATCCCAAAAGAGAAGGCCAACCCATTACAAATCAAGAATTACAGACCTATTTCCATACTAAATGCAGATTATAAATGTTTTGCTTCACTATTGGCAGAAAGACTTAAAAAAATACCTAAATAATTTTATTCACTCGACCAAAATGGATTTCTGCCAAAGAGACAAATTAAAGATAATATGAGAGTAATTTTGGACACTTTGGAATACTATGAGGCCCACCCTGAAAAACAAATGGCTTTGGTATTCTTAGATGCACAGAAGGCATTTGACAATGTGAATTGGAGATTCATGTTATTACAGCTGGAACAGATAGGTTTTGGTAAAAAATTCATCCAAGCAATAGAAGCTATATATCATAACCAAACAGCAAGGGTAATGATAGAGGGAGAATTAACGGACTCTATTGATATAAGAAAATGAACAAGACAAGGGTGCCCACTGTCACCTTTGTTCTTTGTGTTAACCTTGGAAGTGCTAAACAGAAATATTAGAGAAGAAAAGGAAATAAAAGGGATGAAAATTAAAAAAAGAATTATTAAAATTGATAGAAAAGATAGAGGTATATGGGAAGGTGGCTGGTTTGAAAATAAACAAAGACAAAACTAAGATTTTGACAAAGAATATGTTATCAAGACAAAAGGAAGAACTGGCGGATGTATTAAAAATCCAGGTCATGAACAAGATCAAGTACTTGGGGATACATTTGACAGCAAGATGTGGTACACTAAAAGAGAATAACTATATTAAACTTAAGCAGCAGATAGCGCTAGATTTGGCGAAATGGGAGAATTTACAACTGTCATTAATAGGGGGAATATCAACAATCAAGATGAATATATTATCCAGAATTTTATATTTGTTTCCAACAACTCCAATTAGGCTTGGAAAAGATTATTTTGAATTTTTAAATAAAATTGTGTTGAAATACATATGACAAGGTAAGAAAGCGAGAATAAAATTAAACTTTTAAAACTTTTGCAAGATGCTAGAATAAGAGGAGGATTTGGTTTGCCTAATTGGGAGTTGTACTACCAAGCTACAAATTTGATGTGGGTTAAGGAATGGATAACATTAAGAAATGCTAGATTGTTGACACTAGAAGGACATGATCTGTTGTTGGGGTGGCATGCTTTTTTATGGTATAAAGGAACTAAAACACAGGGGTACTTTAGAAGACATTATATATGGGAGTCTCTGTGGTTAAACTGGGAGAAGAATAAAAGGCAATGTTATTTGAAAATTCCAGTCTGGCTATCGACTATTGAAGCTTTTTCTTATCCTATAATATACAAAAAGGAACAAACAGTTAGATATGGTGAAATATGGAATGAAAAGGGTGAACTTAAATCTATGCAAAAAGTAGAGGAACAAGGTATAAAGATGAATTGGTTTTCATATGCGCAAATATATTCAAGGTATGATAAAGATGCTAAAACAGAAGATTTATATGATAAATTGACTGATTTAGATAAGATTTTGACAGGTACTGATGAAAAGGTGATTAAAAATTGTATGGATATTTATTAGAAATTAAACTAGAAGAAGAACAAGTTAAAGAAACAATGATTGCTTGGGGGAAGAATTTTGGATATGGGATTGATCTAGAGAAATGGCAAAAATTGTGGTCTCAAAACTATAAAATGACAACAGCATATAAAGAAAATTTGTATAAGATGTTTTACAGATGGCATTTTCCCCCAACAAGAATAGCAAGAATGTTCAAGAATAATTCTGAAAAATGTTGGAAATGTCATCAAGTACCTGGCTCATATTTGCATATGTGGTGGACTTGTGCAGATGCCAAAAAATATTGGACTAAAATCCATACGTGGTTGGAAAAAATGACAAAAAAGCATATAGACTTGAAACGAGAGATATTTTTATTGGGAATTTTACCTGAAATATATAGTAAAGAATTGAAATATCTGATCGTAAATCAATTAACAGCGGCTAGGGTTGTATTTGCTAAAAACTGGAAAAATGAGAAAGTACCATCACAGGAGGAAATTATTAAGAAAATATTGGAATGTGCTGAAATGAGTAGATTGACATTTGAACTCAGAGAACAAGATGATAAACAATTTTATAAAATTTGGAATCTATTTTATCAATAGTTAGACAATAAAATATGGTAATGAAATATGTAGATTTTTAGAACATAATGAATATATAAAAATGTATTTTTATTATATCTACAAAATGATTGTAGGATAGATCTGAGATGATAATATGAACTGTCACAAAACAAATTAAATAAAATATGGATTAGCTTGTAAAACATGAATGAATAATAGTATAGTGAAATGATTGATTAATAATAATATTAATGTATTTAGGAATATTTGATTGACAATATGAGGATATATACAATGTAATTGTAATTGAAGACTACGAAGTGGAAGCAGAAAACAATTTGTAAACCAACCGACACACTGTATGTATATATATGGAAGATGGCTTGATGTTTTTATGTTTTGTTTGTCTATGTTTGTCTTAAAAAACAATAAAACTTTATTTAAGAAAAGTTATCAAAAGCTTTTTGTGCAACTAAAAAGATCAATGCCATTTGTTTTTCTGAGTATGTGTCCTAATATTCCAATGTATCTAAAATAATTCTTACATTATTTTTAATTTGTCTTTTTTGTAAAAAAAAATCATTTTGATATGGATGCATAAATTCATTCAAATACCTTTTAAGTCTTTGTGTTATTATTGAAGCAAATATTTTGTAGTCTACATTTAATAGTGAAATTGACCTATAATTCTTTATTTGTGTTAAATCCAAATTTTCTTTTGGAATTAGCATAATATTACTTCACAAGTCTTTGGTATCTTGGCTTCTAACAGTGCTTCATTGTAAACCTCATTGTATACTTAATACATCTTGTGTTTATAAATTTCTGTTGGCAATCCATCTGGCCCTGGTGTTTTATCATTCTTTTGCCTTTTAATCACCTCTGTCAGTTCCATCATTGTTATTTTTTCATTTAACATAATTTTCACCATTTCAAATACCTTTGGTAATTCTCCTTTTCCCAAATATTGCAATATTTTTTCCTCTAAAACTTTTTCTTGATCGTATAATTTTCTGTAAAACTCCTGAACTATTTTCTTTTTACTCTCATTTTGATACTATAAGTCTCCCTTCTCATCTTGCAATTTACTTATCAATTTCCTCTCCTTCTCCTTTTTCAAATTGTAGGCTAACCATCTTCATGGTTTATTAGCATTTTCAAAAAAAAGTTTTGTTTTGTTCTTTTGATTTGTTGTTCCAGTTCTTCTTTTTCCATTAAATTCAGATTGAACACTTTAATATACATGTCCACTACATAATCTGTGAACTATTAAGGAAGGGGTATTTTCATTCTCTTTATTTTGTAGTAAAATATCATTTCTAAAAATAATTTTTGAAATAATTTTAGATTTTACATTCTAAAAGTAAGTCTTGTATTTCATTATACTGTACAAATTGTCCTGACTTAACTATGGTTATTAGGGCCTGAATTTCCATTGCTAAGTGGTGCAGTTATAAAGTATGCTGTCATTTGACCATTCCAGCAGTTCCCAGTTAAACAAGGACTGCCCAGGTTTTTAAGTACCTCTTGGATTACAAATCCCAACTTTCTTACAGCTTCCACGTTTACTTTGCTTGTGGAAAGTCAGCAAGAAAGGTTACAAATCAAAATCATGTAACTTTGGGATGCTGCAAAAGTCAGAAATCCAATTGCCAATTCCCAGTACTGTGATCATGTGACCACCCGGGTATTGTGACACCTGGAATTTCAAGAAAGTCATAAATACCATACATTCTGCACCATTAGCATTTCAAATGATTGCTGAACAAGCGACCACCTGTACTTAAGTATTTCTGTGTTATCTCATAGGAAGAGACCTCCAAGATGTTTTCAGTCCCAAAAGGTAGACCACACTGAGAAATCAACACCATGTAAGTCAGGACTAATTTCATTGCAAGAGCTATAATAATTGAATCTTGCAATGTACTCAGCCCTCCATTATATTCTTTTTGTTTGATATAGTATGGCTTCTCTGAAATGTTTGCTCAATTTATATTTCTTGGTCAAGATTCAAGCTCTTTTTATTTGACTGTTGCCTTGATTGTAGCTCTCCCTCCTGTCATTCAAGACCATTCATATGGTCTTTAGAAATGTGAATATTTCCCTGTTCACAAAACATTAGCTGGGGATGAAGGAGCCTGACTGCCTTTGTCTCTTGCTAGTTGACCAGGAATGGAGATATCAGACATGGTAGCCCAGTTCTGTATATGAGCCATGATTGAATGCATATCACTCCTCCAAGTGAAGTGATCCTGAACAACATCTAGGTTACCATTACTTAGTATGCTTATAATCCCATAGGTGTATATTATAGGCCACTCAATCAAGCAGAAAAAAGTGATGTCCTTTTTGCCAGCCAACTAACAAACATATGCAGGAAACACACAACAATAGTAATGGGAGACTTCAATTATCCTGATATCAGTTGGAAAACTAATTCTGCACCAAGTGAGAAATCAAATAAATTCCTAACCAACCTAGCTGACAAATTTGTTGTCCAAAAGGTAGAGGGTGAAACTAGAGGGACAGCCATACTGGACTTAATTCTTACAAACAGAGAAGAAGCGATAGAGGGAGTTGAAACTGCAGGAACCTTGGGTGAGTCTTAGATTTTAAAAGAGCTGATTTTAATAAACTCAGAGAGAACTTGGGAAAGATTCCATGGATGAAAATCCTAAAGGGGAAAACAACTCAAGAATCTTGGGGAACTCTAAAAAGTATGATCATAGAAGCCCAGACCAGCACAATACCTCTGAGAAAGAAAAACAAGAAATCCAAGAAGAAACCAGCATGGCTGCACAAAGATCTCTCTGGCAAATTGAAAGAAAAAAAGGACAAGTACAAAAAAATGGAAAGAAGGACATACAACTAAGGCAGAATATCAGCAGATAGCCAGAATCTGCAAAGACAGATACAGATAATCAGAGTTGGAAGGGACCTTGTAGGTCATCTAGTCCAACCCCCCACCCAAGCGGGAGATCCTACACCATTTCTGACAAATGGCAGTCCAATCTCTTCTTGAAAATCTCAAGTGATGGCGCTCCCACAACTTCCGAGGGCAAGCTGTTCCATTGGTTGATTGTTCTCACTGTCAGAAAATTTCTCCTTATTTCCAGGTTAAATCTCTCCTTATTCAGTTTCCATTCATTATTCCTTGTCTGGCCTACAGGTGCTTTAGAAAATAGCTTGACCCCTTCCTCCCTGTGGCAGCCGCTCAAATATTGGAAGACAACTATCATGTCTCCCCTGGTCCTTCTCATTACTAGACTAGCCAAGCCCAGTTCCTGCAACCGTTTGTTGTATGTTTTAACCTCCAGTCCCCTAATAGAATAGAATAGAATAGAATAGAATAGAATAGAATAGAATAGAATAGAATAGAATAGAATAGAATAGAATAGAATAATAGAGTAGAGTAGAGTAGAGTAGAGTAGAGTAGAGTAGAGTAGAGTAGAATAGAATAGAATAGAATAGAATAGAATAGAATAGAATAGAATAGAATAGAATAGAATACCTTTATTGTCATTGCATTCTACAAATACAATGAAATTTGAAAGCTACTCCAGCACAGTATCCCAAACCCCACACCACAATCACACTACAGAGTATTTAAAAATTAAAATAAAACCTGTCTAAAACATATAGTAAGTTAAATAGTTTAAAAATGTCACTATATACATAGGGCTAAATCACATATGCATTGTTTGATTCAAGACAATTATTGCCTTGGAAAAGAAACTGTTTCTCAGTCTATTAGTCCTCATTTTAAGACACCTATAACGCCTCCCTGATGGCAACAGTTCAAAATATGAATGTCCAGGATAAGAATGGTCTGTGGAGATTTTTAGTGCTCTAGAGAGGAATCTGGTCTTTGCAATCTCTTCCAAAGAAGAAAGAGAGCAACCAATGATTTTTGTGCTGTGTTTGTAACTCTCTGGAGCATCTTCTTATCCACTACAGAGCATCCAGCATACCACACCATTACACAGTGTGCCAAAATGCTCTCGAGGTAAAAGTAACCAGCAACTTCTCACCCAGACCACTCTTTTTCAGCAGCCTCAGAAAGTGCAGCTGCTATTGGGCCTTCTTTGCAGTGGCCATAGTGTGGACTGACCAAGTAAGGTTGTCAGAAATATGAGTTTCTAAAAATTTAAAACTATGAACTCTTTTCACACAGTCTCCATTGATATATAGTGGGAAAGGCTCTGCTTTGCATCTTCTGAAGTCTATAATCAATTCTTTGGTCTTTTTGATGTTCAGGGTGAGGTTATGACTCTTGCACCACAAGACCAGTCTGAGAACCTCTGACCTATAGGCCGTCTTGTCTTCTTCTGATATGAGTCCCACCAGTGTGGTGTCATCTGCAAATTTTATTATAGAGTTAGTGGGACAAGAGGGAGTGCAGTCGTAGGTGTAGAGTGAATACAAAAGGGGGCTCAGCACACAACCCTGTGGAGAGCCAGTGCTGAGAGCAAGAATGGAGGAAAAAGATCTGCCAATCCTAAAAGTTTGGGGTCTGTTAACAAGAAAGTCCTTTATCTAACAGCAGATGTGAGAGGAGAGGCCCATTTCTAGCAACTTCTTAATCAGTATATCTGGAATGATGGTACTAAAAGCTGTATTCAATGAAAAACATCCTTACATAGCTCCCACTATGCTTCAGATGTTTCAGTGCAACGTGGAGAGCCGTGGCAGTAGTATCCTCTGTGGATCTGCTATTCCAATATTTATTTATTTATTTATTTATTTGATTTGCCAATTGTTTACAAGATAATAAGTATAAATGTATACATAGTTGTGAATACATGAAATGGGTACATATAAGAAAAATAAAAGAATAAGAGAAACAATAGGACAGGGACGGTAGGCACGTTGGTGCGCTTATGCACGCCCCCTAGGAAAACTGCTATGGGACAAGGTTTGATGGGAGGCAATCCTGTATATACTTTAAGATCAGTCTTTCAAAAACACTTCATAATTATGCGTGTGCGAGTTACTGGTCTATAATCATTTAAAGTATAGGAGAGGGCTTTTGGGGAACTGGAATAATAATAGAAGTTTTGAGACAAGATGGAACAATGGCTTGTGTAAGAGAAAGGTAAAAAAAATTGCAAACACACCTGCGAGATGGTCAGCACATGCTTTGAGTACCTTCCCAGGTATCCCATCAGGGCCAGCAGCCTTTTTCACATTCACTGCTCTAAGCACCTGCTTCACAACATACTCTTGTACTGTGAACAGTTGAGTACCGGTGGTTTGTAGAGGCAGTGTGTTCAAAGACCTATTCAGTTCGAATCGGGCAAAGAAGCAATTCAGTTCTTCTGCCAGTGATGTGTCCTTATTGATCGATATGGGATTGCTGCCCCTATAATTAGTGATGTGTTTAATTCCCTGCCAAGCCAGTCGTGGATCATTATTTGTGAAGGAGTCCTCAATCTTCCTTTTATAGTCCTCTTTTGCCTCCTTGATGCCCCACCTCAGTTCCTCTCTTGCTTTGTTATACCAAACCCTGTCCTCAGACCTGAATGCCGTATCATGTGTCTTGAGAAGTAATTGCAAGTCCTTGTTCATCCAGGGCTTCTGGTTTGGAAAAATCCGGATGCAATTATTTACAGGAACCATATCCACACAAGTCAAGATGTAAAACAGTACAGTTTTTGTATATTCCTCCAAATCCTCTTGTTCAAATAAATTCCAGTTAGTATTTGAAGAACAATTCTGCAGCTGATCAAGTGCTCCCTACAGCCAGATTTTGATGAGTTTGATCATCATCCTGGTTGTTCTTCTCTGCACTTTTTCTAGAGTCTCAACATCTTTTTTATAATGTGGTGAACAAAACTGGATGCAGTACTCTAGGTGTGGTCTTACTAAGGCTTTATAGAGTGGTATTAGTACTTCCCTTGACCTTGACTGTATCCCTCTGTTAATACAACTTAAGATTGCATTAGCTTTTTTGGCTGCTGCTGCACACTGCTGGCTCATATTTAGCTGGTTGTCCACTAAGACTCCAAGATCCCTCTCACAGTTACTGCTATTGAGCCTGGTTTCACCCAGTCTATATGTGTACTTTTGGTTTTTCTTGCCTAAGTGTAGGACTTTACTTTTCTTTACATTGAATTTCATTTTATTAGATATGGCCCAGTGTTCTAGTCTGTCAAGATCCATCTGGATCTTGAGCCTATCTTCTTGGGTGTTAGCTATTCCTGCCAGCTTAGTATAATCTGCAAATTTGGTAAGTTCACCTTCTATTCCCTCATCTAACTCATTAATGAAAATATTGAAGAGTACTAGGCCTAAGACAGAACCTTGGGACTAAGACATGATGGCACAACACTATAATTTCTATTAAGCAATTTACCTGCATTCTTTTTCAGACAATGATGACTGCTCTCCATGTCCAGAAGATCAATATCCAAATCCTGCCAAAAATATGCACATTCCAAAGTGGATCACTTTTTTGTCCTATGAAGAACCCTTGGGGATCAGTCTGACTGTTCTTTCTTTTTGCTTTCCTTTAATGACAACTTTGGTAATCACAATCTTCATTAAACACAAAGACATTTCCATCATCAAAGCCAACAACTGGAATCTCCCTTATACACTCCTAATTTCTCTTCTCCTCTCTTTCCTTTGTGACTTTCTATTTGTTGGGAGGCCCAATATGTCTGTTTGTCTCTTTCGACAACCAGCTTTTGGTCTCATCTTTTCTGTGGCAGTTTCTTGTGTATTGGCCAAAACCTTTGTTGTGGTTTTAGGATTCATGGCCACCAAACCTGGTTCCAAATTGAGGAAATGGTTGGGGGAAGGATGGTCAGTTTCATTCTTCTATCCTGCTCTCTTGTTCAAATATGTTTGTTTTTGTGCTGTGTGGCTGATAACATCCCCACCGTATCCAGATTTTGATATGCTTTGAATGTCTGAAGTAGTCATGCTGGAGTGCAATGAAGACTCAGTCATTTCCTACTGTGTTTTGGGCTTTATGCGTTTTCTTGCTCTGGTTAGTTTCTTTGCTGCTTTTCTAGCTAGGAATTTACCTGAAAGTTTCAATGAAGCCAAATTAATCACCTTCAGCATGTTGGTCTTCTGCAGTGTTTGGTTGTGCTTTATTCCAACCTATCTAAGCACAAGGGGGAAATATGTGTTGGCTGTGGAGATCTTCTCCACGATCTCATCCATCTTTCTTCCCAAGTGTTTTATCATTGTGATGTGACCTGATCTGAATGATAAATACCAGCTCATGGAAAGAAAGCTTTAAGTTCCTGTTTGCCTCATATTCTTTATACGTATATGTTGGAGAACTTCCTCACTTTGACATTTAAGCCAAAGAACAATGTACAGAGACAGTGACCTTCTATCATGCCCTGTTCCCTGTGTATTGGATAGATAAGAAGTTTTCTTTTTTTTTCCTCCTGGGAGGCAATTATGAATGTAATATGTTATGGTGAACATAATATGTATGAATTAAATGTGAAATGTAAATTTGTCTTTACTGGTCATCTTAATTCATGAGCAGTAGAATCAGTAAAAAGAAGAGTGGTTAAGTACAAATGAGAATTTGTTTAAACAGTGAAGGCCTATTTTTTTTTTTCTGAAGCAATCAGACAGAATGTATTCCCTGATGCGCACCGCTTGTAGTCATCACCTACAAAACATGGAGTAAATTTAAAAGCTGGCCATATGCCTTCTTCCCAATAGCAAAGATCAAAGAGATCTCTGGCACAAAAATAATTCTAGTAAATTCAAATAAATTCCATCAGAAGTCCAATAAATGCTAGTATCCAATTTGTGTAATAGTCTTCTTTTAGGAGAGTCAATGCAATATAACGACTATGTAGAACAGTATGTTTCATGATCATAAGTCTGTTTGAGTAGATAAGAGTTTTGCAACACTTGAATAACTGTGTAGAACTGGAGGTTCAATTATCATAGGTCTATTTGAGTGGATACTTTTGCAATGCTTGAATGAGAGGCACACTGTGATTCTTATGTGCCAGTTGATGAGGTGACTCAGTGAGCAATGGCTGAAATTTGCCAAGAATTTGAAACCAAGTTATCTGAGAAACCATCTCACTCCAATAGGTTTAACTCCAATGGGTTTAACATGCATTCTGGCAAAAGAGGTATGCTGTGGATCCCATTGGTCAAGGAATTTTGGCTGACAGGGTACAGGGGAAGAGTCTTTTCTGCTGTGGCTCCTGTACTTTAGAACAGTGGTTGCCAACTAGTGGGCTGGGAACCATTGTTAGTCCATGAGAAAATTTTGGTGGTCCACAGAGAAATGTCACCCCCAAAGCACCTTCCAAAGCAGGCTGCATGGGAACATAAGGCTGCACCACCCATGTGGCTCGCAAAAAAACAAGGCTTATGTCAATTGCATTGTGAACAACACGAGGTAGTGAGGGGAGGGGGGGAACTTGCTCCACTCACCCCACATGCCTGGCCTGGCCACCGGGCTGCTTCTTTCCACTTCTTTCTTCTTCTGCTTTTTGTATGCATGCAAGGAAAGCAGCAAAGTCCACCAGAAATGAGTCTTTGGGACCCTGCAAGGCATCCTGCTCCAAGAGCAGGCCTAACAAGTCTTACAAAGACTTATTTCTGGTGAAGTTTGGGGAGAGAAAGAAAGACTTCTGCTGCTTCTGCTGCTTTCCTTGCATGAAGCCAAAAGTCTCTCTCTCTCTCTCTCTCTCTCTCTCTCTCTCTCTCTCTCTCTCTCTCTCTCTCTCTCCTCTCTCTCTCTCTCTCTCTCCCTCCCTCCTTCCCTCCCTCCCTCCCTCCCTGAAACAGAGCTGGAGATGGTATCCTGTGATCCCAAATAAAGAATGATCGATTGGTAGGAAAACAGGGTGGGGAATTTTCCTGCAGACTTTTTTTTTTTTTGTTTTCCCAGGGTCTCTGGTCCGCAGGATTTAAAATTATGAGTTTGGTGGTCCCTGAGGTCCAAAAGATTGATAACCTTTAGAATATCATGTGTGCTGAGATGATTAATTAGTTCCTACCTCCTCCTTGTACATATTTTACTCCCCTCTCCCTCCTTGGTTAATGAATTTTAACTGAATTTTAAATATGTACATTTCTTTTGTTTCAGGATTCTTTATCATATTTTAATCATATGAATATAAACTGTTTAGGGTTATATTGGCAAGATGGATGGCACAGACATTTAGTAATATATAAATCTCAGCTTGCTAATCTTATTTTCCAGCCTGATGTTTCATTTTGGTGACACACTGTTTGGTTTTTACTCCCTAAGTGCGCTGTACATTAGTTGGTTTGTTTCTTGCAATGATCTGGTGCTTATATTTGTTTGATATTACAAATATTACATTTGATATTATTGGAGTTTTTTGATACTTGTGCTAGTTGTTTCTTTGGAAGCTTCATCGCAGGAAACCTTATTCTGTAGCTTTTGTGCTCTTTCAATTATTCTTTGCTTCAATACTTCTAGTTCTTTACTTACAGGGCTTTGTTCTTTTTCTTTTCCAAATGAAAACAATGCTATAGCTGTGCTAATTTCCTGCATTGTCAATTTCTTCTCTTTTGCCTCTACAGTCTGAGTTACCTTTGATAAGATGCCTTTCCTCTCATCTTCCTCAGAGCACAACTACATCAAGGTAGTACTTCACTGGCACTCAAGGAACTATGGGAATTATTATCTGAGTTATCTGAGAAACCATCTCACTCCAATGGGTTTAACTGTTTATACTTGCTGGTTGTGGATCCCATTGGTCAAGGAATTTTTGGCTGACAGGATACAGGAGATGATTATTTTCTGCTGTGGCTCCTGTACTTCAGAATATCATGCCTGCTGGAGGGCGGGGCTGATGTCGTAATGAGAGAACAAATGATTCTGAGTGACATCTGTCAGCTAGACGGTCCATTTGGATGCAAAACGTCCCGTGGAGACAGTGGTTGAGGAGAGTGCATCCTGCTGATCCCAGGGACACTGCAAAGTCCCTGGTTGAACCAGAAAAGCTCTCTAATCCAGCTGTGGAGGAAAGCGGTCATTGAAAGCTGCTGAAAGGTTGGGACAGCTCCAGAATGGAAGAAGAAGCAGAAAGAAACTATTTCGACTTTAGGTGAGATTTTTTAATTTTTTTTCTGGCAGAGAATGAGAGAGCATCCTAAGTGGGAAAAGATTTTAAGAAGATAGAAGACAGAAGATAAGAAGATTTATTTACATATATATATATATATATAAGTCTGACTCATAGACGAACACTTTACAGAAGCCTGATGATGACAGATGAGATACTGCCGAAATGTTGCTACAACTTTAAAAGCACAACTATAATGACGTGGGAAAATACCTGAACAAAACTGAATACCATACATATAAATACCCGCGAAAACTTAAGAATATATATATATATATGCATTTCCAACAGACAGGTGATACATTTTGATACATTTTAGCTAATTTTGCTGGTGGGAGGTGCCACCTATAAAACATTTTGTATAAATTTTCTTTATATGATCTGACCAATGTTATTTTTTTATTTCTCTTCCATATGGTTTGCTATTTGTTCAAATTAATACCATATCCAATATATTTCACCCAAGCCAACATCGTTTCTTTTACTTGTTCCTCCTCTAATGTATGATCCAATAACAGTTTATAAATTTTCCTTATCAATTTATCATTTGCTCCCAGTAATATTTTATCTAATTTTGTTTTCTGACTGCTAATCCCATGTTCTTTCATATCTTTTCTGTACCATGATTGAACATGTAAGTAAGCCCACCATTCCAGGTCCACCCCTTGTTTTTTTAATTATTGCCTTGATTTCAATTCTCCAATCTCGTTTAGAATGTTATTGTATGTAATAATTTTCCCTCAGCCAAGCAGGTTTGTTTATACTGAAGCTTCAAGAGTAGATAACCATATTGGAGTTTCTAGATAGATAGATAGATGGATGGATGGATGGATGGATGGATGGATGGATGGATGGATGGATATAGATGATATAGATATAGATATAGATATAGATACAGATACAGATACAGATATAGATACAGATACAGATACAGATACAGATACAGATACAGATACAGATACAGATATAGATATAGATATGTTGTTTTGTTTTATTCGATATTGATAATAGTGTCTGCCTAATTTTATGTCTGTATCTTAATTCATATGCATACTAGAATGTGTAAACAAAAGCGGGATTAAATACAAATAAGGCTTTTGTTTACACATCCTGTGTAGTGGTCACTTACAAAATGCTATTGGGTTTCCTTCTTCATAGGTAGAAAATCCTGAAGGTTCCCAACCCCCAACTCTGTTGTTTTGTTACTCTGTCAAAGCATGGGGTAAATTTAAAAGATTTTCCAGCTGGCAATTTGTTTTCTCCTTAGTATCAAAGACCACTGAAATCTCTGGCACAATAATAATTCTAATAAATTCAAATACATTCCACTAGACATCCAAATGCACCAACTATCTGCAAAGTACATTAAACCTCCTGAAGGTGCTCTCGGTGCTGTTTTCATAGATCTGAAAGGGTTACTGGATTGAAAAATTGTGGCAAAAACTATCTGCTTTCTTCATTGACCACTGGCACCTACAACTACTTCTCAAGTTTCAGTTCCTTAGTGTCAGTTCAAACATACAATGGACATCTCGAGGGCTACTTAACTCCTGATAGCCAACTCATCCCTCCCATGGTCACATGATCACATTTTGAATGCTCAGCAATCACCCCACATTTATGGGTTCTTGCAGCATCTCACAGTCATGCAAGCGTCATTTATGGTTTTTTTTTTCTGGAAACTTCCAGTGATCTGTGAAATGACCATCATGACTTATGACCATAAGTCTGTACTCAATTGCAGTCATAAATTGAAGACTTCCTGTACTTAGAATGTTACTTAAAGAGAGTAATGGCTTGAGCCCTTATGAAATCTGTTTCCCCCCCTCTTTTCTGTGGCTAGTTAACAAATCTTCACTCTGCTGTATGCTTAGCACACTGTCACTGGACTGTTTCCCAATGCAGTCTTCATAAATTAGTATTGAACTGCATTATATGCCAATATGAAACAGTAGAATTTGCTAAAGACCAGGCTTATCCATACTGCAAAGAATCCACTCCCGTGAACTCCACAAAGAACTCAAAGACCATCTAGACAATGGAGAAAAGGATCTATACATTGACTACCGAGCTGATTGCATCAAAAGAAAGTCACACAACCCCAACTCTGCATCCAAACCCACTCCATCCAATCCAACATCACTCAAAACTAGGCATGCATGCCCCTAACTACCTCTATTCCAACCACAACTGGCCTTAAATGCAAGCTACTCAATGCAAGAAGCCTTGTAAGTAAAATACCAGAATTTCTCCTCTTATTAATATGGCTAAATTCAACATTATATTTTTCTGTGAAACATGGCTCAACACATCTCTCCATTACCACAGTAAGAAACTATCATGTTCACCGATCAGATCATGAAATCCGTAGAGGAGGTGGTGTTGCTATCTTCTACAAAAAGTCCTTACATCTAAAAAACATCCAAGTTACCCAGGAGCTTGCTCTTCCTGAGACCATCATCTGTGAACTGTCCTTAAATATCACGTTTCAGTTCTTACTATGTTACAGAGCCCCTCATTATAACGAGTGATGAATACAATTATAACAAATATAATTATTATATAATTATAATGAATACAATTATTCATCCGGCTGTGGTGACCCTATCAAACAAAAACCATAACTGGAAATCTCAATGTTCTCTCTCTCTCTCTCTCTCTTTCTTTCTCTCTCTCTCTCTCCCTGAAACAGAGCTGGAGATGGTATCCTGCAATCCCAATTAAAGAATGATCGATTGGTAGGAAAACAGGGTGGGGAATTTTCCTGCAGACTTTTTTTTTTGTTTTCCCAGGGTCTCTGGTCCGCAGGATTTAAAATTATGAGTTTGGTGGTCCCTGAGGTCCAAAAGGTTGATAACCTTTAGAATATCATGT
Organism: Notechis scutatus; assembly: GCF_049901735.1. NCBI lineage: Eukaryota > Metazoa > Chordata > Lepidosauria > Squamata > Elapidae > Notechis > Notechis scutatus. Next base: position 127,911,334 of record NC_142025.1, read on the forward strand.
GTGCTGAGATGATTAATTAGTTCCTACCTCCTCCTTGTACATATTTTACTCCCCTCTCCCTCCTTGGTTAATGAATTTTAACTGAATTTTAAATACGTACATTTCTTTTGTTTCAGGATTCTTTATCATATTTTAATCATATGAATATAAACTGTTTAGGGTTATACTGGCAAGATGGATGGCACAGACATTTAGTAATATATAAATCTCAGCTTGCTAATCTTATTTTCCAGCCTGATGTTTCATTTTGGTGACACACTGTTTGGTTTTTACTTCCTAAGTGTGCTGTACATTAGTTGGTTTGTTTCTTGCAATGATCTGGTGCTTATATTTGTTTGATATTACAAATATTACATTTGATATTATTGGAGTTTTTTAATACTTGTGCTAGTTTTTTCTTTGGAAGCTTCATCGCAGGGAACCTTATTCTGTAGCTTTTGTGCTCTTTCAATTATTCTTTGCTTCAATACTTCTAGTTCTTTACTTACAGGGCTTTGTTCTTTTGTCTTTTCCAAATGAAAACAATGCTATAGCTGTGCTAGTTTCCTGCATTGTCAATTTCTTCTCTTTTGCCTCTACAGTCTGAGTTACCTTTGATAAGATGCCTTTCCTCTCATCTTCCTCAGAGCACAACTACATCAAGGTAGTACTTCACTGGCACTCAAGGAACTATGGGAATTATTATCTGAGTTATCTGAGAAACCATCTCACTCCAATGGGTTTAACTGTTTATACTTGCTGGTTGTGGATCCCATTGGTCAAGGAATTTTTGGCTGACAGGATACAGGAGATGATTATTTTCTGCTGTGGCTCCTGTACTTCAGAATATCATGCCTGCTGGAGGGCAGGGCTGATGTCGTAATGAGAGAACAAATGATTCTGAGTGACATCTGTCAGCTAGACGGTCCATTTGGACGCAAAACGTCCCGTGGAGACAGTGGTTGAGGAGAGTGCATCCTGCTGATCCCAGGGACACTGCAAAGTCCCTGGTTGAACCAGGAAAAGCTCTCTAATCCAGCTGTGGAGGAAAGCGGTCATTGAAAGCTGCTGAAAGGTTGGGACAGCTCCAGAATGGAAGAAGAAGCAGAAAGAAACTATTTCGACTTTAGGTGAGATTTTTTAATTTTTTTTCTGGCAGAGAATGAGAGAGCATCCTAAGTGGGAAAAGATTTTAAGAAGATAGAAGACAGAAGATAAGAAGATTTATTTACATATATATATATAAGTCTGACTCATAGACGAACACTTTACAGAAGCCTGATGATGACAGATGAGATACTGCCGAAATGTTGCTACAACTTTAAAAGCACAACCATAATGACGTGGGAAAATACCTGAACAAAACTGAATACCATACATATAAATACCCATGAAAACTTAAGAATATATATATATATATATGCATTTCCAACAGACAGGTGATACATTTTGATACATTTTAGCTAATTTTGCTGGTGGGAGGTGCCACCTATAAAACATTTTGTATAAATTTTCTTTATATGATCTGACCAATGTTATTTTTTTATTTCTCTTCCATATGGTTTGCTATTTGTTCAAATTAATACCATATCCAATATATTTCACCCAAGCCAACATCGTTTCTTTTACTTGTTCCTCCTCTAATGTATGATCCAATAACAGTTTATAAATTTTCCTTATCAATTTATCATTTGCTCCCAGTAATATTTTATCTAATTTTGTTTTCTGACTGCTAATCCCATGTTCTTTCATATCTTTTCTGTACCATGATTGAACATGTAAGTAAGCCCACCATTCCAGGTCCACCCCTTGTTTTTTTAATTATTGCCTTGATTTCAATTCTCCAATCTCGTTTAGAATGTTATTGTATGTAATAATTTTCCCTCAGCCAAGCAGGTTTGTTTATACTGAAGCTTCAAGAGTAGATAACCATATTGGAGTTTCTAGATAGATAGATAGATGGATGGATGGATGGATGGATGGATGGATATAGATATAGATATAGATATAGATATAGATATAGATATAGATATAGATATAGATATAGATACAGATACAGATACAGATACAGATACAGATACAGATACAGATACAGATATAGATATGTTGTTTTGTTTTATTCGATATTGATAATACTGTCTGCCTAATTTTATGTCTGTATCTTAATTCATATGCATACTAGAATGCGTAAACAAAAGCGGGATTAAATACAAATAAGGCTTTTGATTACACATCCTGTGTAGTGGTCACTTACAAAATGCTATTGGGTTTCCTTCCTCATAGGTAGAAAATCCTGAAGGTTCCCAACCCCCAACTCTGTTGTTTTGTTACTCTGTCAAAGCATGGGGTAAATTTAAAAGATTTTCCAGCTGGCAATTTGTTTTCTCCTTAGTATCAAAGACCACTGAAATCTCTGGCACAATAATAATTCTAATAAATTCAAATACATTCCACTAGACATCCAAATGCACCAACTATCTGCAAAGTACATTAAACCACCTGAAGGTGCTCTCGGTGCTGTTTTCATAGATCTGAAAGGGTTACTGGATTGAAAAATTGTGGCAAAAACTATCTGCTTTCTTCATTGACCACTGGCACCTACAACTACTTCTCAAGTTTCAGTTCCTTAGTGTCAGTTCAAACATACAATGGACATCTCGAGGGCTACTTAACTCCTGATAGCCAACTCATCCCTCCCATGGTCACATGATCACATTTTGAATGCTCAGCAATCACCCCACATTTATGGGTTCTTGCAGCATCTCACAGTCATGCAAGCGTCATTTATGGGTGTTTTTTTTCTGGAAACTTCCAGTGATCTGTGAAATGACCATCATGACTTATGACCATAAGTCTGTACTCAATTGCAGTCATAAATTGAGGACTTCCTGTACTTAGAATGTTACTTAAAGAGAGTAATGGCTTGAGCCCTTATGAAATCTGATTTCCCCCCTCTTTTCTGTGGCTAGTTAACAAATCTTCACTCTGCTGTATGCTTAGCACACTGTCACTGGACTGTTTCCCAATGCAGTCTTCATAAATTAGTATTGAACTGCATTATATGCCAATATGAAACAGTAGAATTTGCTCAAGACCAGTCTTATCCATACTGCAAAGAATCCGCTCCCGTGAACTCCAACAAGAACTCAAAAACCATCTAGACAATGGAGAAAAGGATCTATACATTGACTACCGAGCTGATTGCATCAAAAGAAAGTCACACAACCCCAACTCTGCATCCAGCCCCACCCCATCCAATCCAACATCACTCAAAACTAGGCATGCATGCCCCTAACTACCTCTATTCCAACCACAACTGGCCTTAAATGCAAGCTAGTCATTGCAAGAAGCCTTGTAAGTAAAATACCAGAATTTCTCCTCTTACTAAATATGGCTAAATTCGACATTATTTTTTCTGTGAAACATGGCTCAACACATCTCTCCCGGACTCCATTACCACAGTAAGAGACTATCATGTTCACCGATCAGATCATGAAATCCGTAGAGGAGGTGGTGTTGCTATCTTCAACAAAAAGTCCTTACATCTAAAAAACATCCAAGTTACCCAGGAGCTTTCTCTTCCTGAGGCCATCATCTGTGAACTGTCCTTAAATATCACGTTTCAGTTCTTACTATGTTACAGAGCCCCTCATTATAACGAGTGATGAATACAATTATAACAAATATAATTATTATATAATTATAATGAATACAATTATTCATCCGGCTGTGGTGACCCTATCAAGCAAAAAACCATAACTGGAAATCTCAATGTTCTCTCTCTCTCTCCCCCCCCTTTTTTATTACAGATAACAGCATACAAATGTCTGTGTAGTTATGGCAGAATGATGATATATATCTTCAATATATCTTACCTGAGGAACTTTGTAAATGCACAATACAGTTGCCATGTGACGAGCGATGTCAGGTCTCCCAATGATTGCAGCCAAAGTTTTTGGGATCCCACACTTGTAATTATGGATAATTTTTTCCTGAGTGAATGGCAGCAACATTGAGGCAAAGTAAGTCCAGCCTGGACTAAAATGGCTGTTAAAAATGTGGAAGCCCAGTGTGACATTCGGTAAAATCTGGGGATTTTCATTAATCTGTTTTACAGTAAACACTAAGACCAGAATATGCTGGTAATTCTGAAAAACTATCCTGAAAAACAAAAATAAAAAATAAAAATAAAAAATTCATAAGAGTTATTAGCTTCTTATTATGGCACTTGCTATCTTTCAGTGCAGCACATTTTGTGGAATGTGTTTCAGTACAGTATTTTTATTATTCCTCTAAGATCCTGGAAAATGCAAAGCAAAATATTTGCACAATGAAAAAGTGAAGAAATCTCAAAAGATGAAGATCTTATTAGAAAAATATTAGAATGTGCAGAAATGGATAAGCTAACATTTACAATTTAAAAAAAGGAAGAAACTGAATTTTTTTTTTTTTTTGATTTGGGACTTATTTTATCAATGGTTAGCTGACATAAACAGAAGCTAGAAACAGGGAAATATATGAAAGGATTCATGATATAAGAAACATATGTTAACTTGGTTAAACAAATAGTATGGTTATTGTGGTTATTAATATACTTGATATTAATGCAATGAATATTGTTGTAAATACCGCGATTGTTATTTCCTAAAATGATTTGTACCCAGACAACATACTGTTCAATTGAAATTAGAATTTTGTATGTTAAAAAGAAAATAAAAACTTATTACAAGAGAGAGAGGGGAAAGGCCTAGTATCCAACCTCAGTTTTTAAATATGGATGGAATTGCTAAATTTACATACCAGAAATATCAAGTGAGAAAAGTTATCAAGTTATCATAGGAAATATATGACCCACCCCCATCCCTACCACCCAAAAAATCATAGTAGTAGTAGTGGCTCAGTGATTGGAATGTAATTTTGCAGGCAAACTCTGTCCACTGCCAGGAATTTGATCCTGACCATCTCAAGGTTGACTCATACTTCCATCCTTCCAAGGTTAGTAAAATGGGGACCTAAATTGTTTTGGGAAATATGGTGATGTAGTAAACTGCTCAGAGAATGCTGTATATATGTCTAAGTACTATTGCTATTTTCATAAATTAAGACATACATCCCTCTATCTCTATCTTTCTATCTTTTTATAAATGAAGATTTGGTCCCTTTTTCACTTTACAAAGAAACTGAAATAAAATATAATTTCACATAAAATAAATGTAGCATCTTGTTTAAGATGCTCCTTTTTGAAAAGACTTCAAGCACCATGTGATTTAACAGCAATGTGCAAAACCTGAGAATGAAATGATGTTGTGCTTACATGTCACCTAACGTATGTTCCTTATGTATTAGGTGACATATTTCACCTAATAACTGCCATGACATGTGACCATAATAGACAAGGTCCATTGCAGTTGTATCTTGAGAACTACTGTATAGGCCTTACCAGCCACCTATAGACACACCATGTATAGCCCACAACCTGTTAGATATCTTCGAACATGATGGACGGACATATCTGTAATTGAAATGGAATGGAGTGCAATGGAGAGTAGAGAATGAAGAGTAAAATAGTTAAGTGAAGTGTAATGGGAGAACAGAATAGAAAAAAAATCAATATCAATGCCTATACTTTGCTGTAAGTTTTTAATGATTTTATTTGTGTCTTGTGTTTCAAGGATTCCTCCTCTGGAGGCTCTGCATGTTTTGAAGATGTTCACAAATGTGACTGTCTCACTATCATTATGGAATTAACCAATTTGTCTCTTGCAAATCCTATGGGACTCCATGGAAAAAGGAGAAACTGACCTTGAAGGATGTTATTTATTGTTCCCATTTCAACCCACCACTGGGAGCCTTAAAACTCTGTGAGTGGATTTGATAGTATGTTCCGCTCTCTAGTTTTGCCTGAAAAACATCTCAAAAAGACAGGTCAGTCTGATCTACTTCAAAGATCTTGTTGCAGACAGAGACATTTTTATATAGAAAGAAAACACTCATGGAAGATGTTAGTATTCATGGAAGTACTGTTGATAGTATTGCCTCAAGTAATGTGTAAGCATCATAGAATTCAATGTGACTTTGATGAGCCTCTTCCTATTCATCACACACATCATCAACTTGAAGAGATTAATATTGCTGACATAATTTCTGTATTTTCTACATTTTCTAAACCCATTGATTTCAGTCAACATCTTTCTCAGGGATTTTATGATGGAATTATGTAAGTGCATCAACAATTCATTGTCAAGTTCTGGATGTGCAAACCAGCTCCTGCATTTCCTGCGTCAGATGAGAAGAGCACATCTTTCTCCTTCTGTCCTGCTCACTGTTTACAGAGGCACAATTGAGAGTATTTTAACAAACTGCATCTCTGTTTCCTTTGGTGGCAGCAATGCCTCAGATAGAAAATCCGTACAGAAAGTGGTAAGGACAGCCGAGAAGATTATAGGAAGCTTCCTGTTATTCAGGATAGTGCTTATAAGCACTATGTGCTTATCAGCACAATGTACTTAGAACTCAAGGCATTGGTAGAGACTCCAAACACCCACTTTACAGTCTGTTTCTGTTGCTCCCCTCTGGGAAGAGGTTTCAAAGAATTTCTAGCAGGACTACCAGATTCTGTGACAGCTTTGTTGCCACCCATCTGGAAAACTTGCAAGGTTCGTTTTTCTTGCCATGTACATGTATGCATCTGAATTAGACTGTATTGTTTCTCTCATATAATATATGTGGGTATATGCATAATTTTGTATTTATTTATTCTGTCATATTTATGTAGTTCATATTGGAGGTGGTAACCTTTTGAAACGTGCAATGAAATTTCATTTCAATGTATATCACTTTATGGTCAAAGTGACAGTAAAAGTTATTATTCTATTCTATCACATGGTGCTTGAAATATTGTCCTATAATGACAAAAGCTCAAAAAACAAACAACTTAAACAGGATGCTAGATTTGTTTTATGTGAAGTTATTATTTTATTTCAGTTTTCATGTAAAGCTGAAAGAGGGACCAAATCTACATTTATAACAAATCCCATCTAAGTATCTATAAATATAAAGAAATATATGTCTTAATTTATGAAGATGTAACTACCACTAAGATATTTGCGAGGTGGGGCACATATTTCCCACAATAACATTTGATATTTGATATTTCTGGTACATGAATTTAGAAATTTCCCTCTGGATATAAGCCATACTTAAAACTGGGGTTGGATACTGTATTTTTCCCACAAATTAAGAAATAATGCTTCCAATTTCAATCTAGCATTTGTTTTTTATTACAAATAACTCCAGTTCTTCAAGGGGTATATATGTGTTGGTATTTTGCTTTGCATTTTGCAGGATCTGAGATGAATAATAAAAATATTGTGTTCAAACATATTCCCCAAAATATGTTTTACTTAAAGATTGTAAGTGCCATATTAAGAGGGAGAGATTTATTATTTCATTTTTTGGTTTTTTTTCTACAGAATATTTTTTCAGAATTACCAGCATATCCTGGCCTCAGTGTTTAAGGTAAAACAAATCAATGAAAACTCCCAGATTCTACCCAATGTCACGCTGGGCTTCCACATTTTTAACAGCCATTTTAGTCCAGACTGGACTTACTTTGCCTCAATGTTTCTGCCTTTCACTCAGGGTATATTCATCCCTTACTACAAGTGTGGGGTTCCAAATACCTTGGCTGCAGTCGTTGGTACACCTGACATCTCTCTTCACATGGCAACTGTATTGGGCATCTACAAAATTCCTCAGGTAAGATGTGTTGAAGTTATTCATTACCATTTTGCCATACCTCCCCAGACACTTGTATGCTTCTTGCAGTAAAAAGGAGAGAATTTCAAATTCCTGGATATTATTTTCTGCTTGATAGAATCATCATAGCAGCATGAATAATTGCCATTCTGAATACAGTGGGGATATTTGACACAGCAAAACCATCTCCAATTCTAGACATTGAACTATGGTTCAGATTTGAAATATTCACAATGACACTACATCCAGGAAAATGTATCTACTGATACTTTAAGAGTGATATCTTGCGTGATATTGCTAAATAAACACAATTAGTATTTTGTTAGCTAAAGAACACTCAAAGACCGAAATGGATATTCACATTCTCAAAGGCTCACATAGACCTTTGGAATTGCATATATTTATCTTTCTGTAGTTGACATATGGCCCTGCTCCAGTGATGGATAAAGAAACTCAAGCTTTTGTTTTCTTCCAACAAATGTTTCTGAATGAATCGCACCAATGTAAGGGCCTCCTGCAGCTATTATTGTATTTTAGATGGATCTGGATACACACACACACACACACACACACACACACACACACACACACACACACACACACATATATATATATATATATATATATATATATATATATATATATATATATATATATATATATATATACATACACATATACATATACATATACATATACATATATATGTTTTGAACATATGAATTATTTCTCCCATCCTCTGTCTTTTTCCCTCTTGAATTGCTATATTTCAGGTTCATTCCTTTCTGAGAAATGTCAGATTTAACAACAGTGTTGATCTCCTTTGATAAAAATGGACAATTCATTGGTGGATATGATATTATCAACTGGATCACATTCCCAAATCAGTCCTTTCTTTGGGTCAAACTTGGAATGGTAGATCCCACAGCTCCAGCAGACAAGTTTTTCAATATTTCTTTAGATTCCATCACATGGCCAGTAGGCTTTAATCAGGTTAGCTGTTTGAATCTAGATTGGTGTGTCTCGATTTATATACTATAAAATATGATTATTAATTAAAATCACATAGAAAAATATCTGAATAATATTTATACTAAGTAGAAATGTCCTGGAGAAGGAAAACATTATTTCTAAGAATGTTTACTTTTCTAATAGTTGGTATTATTTTGGCTCTTTGTTAATTACAGACAATGTTTCATGCTTTAGTAAAAGCTGAAATCCAGTGTAATATATTTCATCAGTATGTTGACTTCAAATCCAGAAGCTAAGAAAAACATCTATAACTAACCACCGGAGAAATTGTCTTTGGAGAAAAAGACAATTTCTGTAGTGATTAGTTATAACTACACCACAAGAAGATGAGAAGGAAAAGATGATAAAGACAATAATGACTGATGAAATAAACCATGGGAAAAGTACTTTAAAAGATTTAAGATGGAATTGCATAACCCGGAAGATATTTTTGAAAAAGAGATAGAGGTTTGGGTGAATACTCTGGAGACCTGGCAGCCTAGGAGGATAGAAATGGGAGAAATATTCAGTCTGAATGGTGAAGGTATAGATGTCGATAGAGACAAAGATCCAAGAGAGGATATGGGAAGCAAGCCAAAAAATGAATAAGAATTGAAGTATTAAAACAAATGAGTGATGATGGAGAGAAAAGAATTAAATTATTATATATGTAGTTAGATGGAAAGATTGGAGTTTGAAAGATTGGAGTTTATTACATATGTTTAAATAATAGAAAGACTGGCTCTTGAATCGCATATTATGACTTTGAGCAACCAAATAATGAAGGACTATGTCTTAATATAAACATGTGTATTAATACTAGGATTAGCAATGGTGATATGATTAGAAGCTAGAATAGAGGCAGAAATAAGAAATAGGGGGAATATTAGCAGATATAATTTTTATACAACATAATATAAGTAATAATTTGATGGGAAAGATCAGATGTTGAAACATGGTATTACCATGTATGCTTATAATATCATTGACATTAAAATAAAACATAGAAATATTGAACAACTATTTAAAAAATCATGTATATTAATATTAGGATTATAGGAGCTTGATTATTATCACAACTATTTTGATTATCATTTTTGATGTTTGTATCAAAATGAATTATACCCAGGGGCCACACTATTCACATATTGATATTGATGTATACTTAAAAATAAAAATGTAATAAAACTTGAAAAAAAAGAAATTGTCTTTGGAGAGTGAGGATGATAGTTATGAAAAGCAATAGATGCCAATAAAGATATATATTTAATGAATTACTATTTAAGACCAATTCCATCTCAAAATGGTGAAAGTCCCAAAGCATCAATTCTGCCTAAGCTAAGTACAAATGCCCGCAGGATGGAAAAAAGTGTCTGTAGTTTGCATAAAATATTTACTTTGGCCCTCTAATAATTATGGACGACGTTTTTCATGGTTTTGAAGTAAAGGCTGGAAACAAGTATAGTAGATTTAATCAGTATGGACATATCAAAATTCAGAGGCTGAGAAAACCATCTAACCAGTCCAGAAATTGTCTTTGGAGAGTGAGGATGACAGTTATGAAAAGCAAGAGATACCAATTAAAATAGAAATTTAATGAATTATTATTTCAGGCCAATTCCATATCAAAATGATGTCAATACACTACTTCTGCTTATTAATCTATTTTTGTTCTGTTGATTCCATGGTATCATTATTTCTCTAAGCACTTCCTGTCCCCTCTGTATCTTAAAAATATTCTTCATTCATTGATAGGCATTACCTCTATCTTTGTGTAATGATCCTTGTGAGGCAGGATACAGCAAGGCCAAGAAAGAAGGAGAGTCGTTTTGGTGCTATGATTGCCGTTTATGTCCAGAGGGGAAGATATCAAAGGAGAAGGGTAGAAAAATTTCAAATACAACCCTATGTCTATACACTGTCTACAATCAATTGTATCAATTGCACTATGTTCTTTTTCAGATAAGGATGACTGTTCTCAATGTCCAGAAGATCAATATCCAAATCCTGGCAAAAACATGTGCATTCCAAAGCGGATCACTTTTTTGTCCTATGAAGAACCCTTAGGGATCAGTCTGACTGCTCTTCCTATTTGATTTTCTTTGATGACAACTTTGGTAATCACAACACAAAGACACTCCTATTGTCAAAGCCAACAACCAGAATCTCACATATACACTCCTAGTTTATCTTCTCATCTCTTTCTTTTGTGTCTTTCTATTTGTTGGGAGGCCCAATACAAATGTGTGTCTCCTTCGACAACCAGCTTTTGGCCTCATCTTTTCTGTGGCAGTTTCTTGTGTACTGGCTAAAACTTTTGTTGTGGTTCCAGCATTCATGGCCACCAAACCTGGTTCTAGGTTGAGGAAATGGATTTGGGGAAGAATGGTCAGTTTCATACTCCTATCTTGCATTTTTGTTCAAATATGTTTTTCTGCTGCATGGTTGATAAGGTTCCCACCATATCCAGATTCTTCAGTGTCTGAAGAAGTTATCATGGAGTGCAATGAGGAATCAATCATGTTCTACTGCGTTTTAGGTTTTATGGGTTTTCTTGCTCTAGTTAGCTTCTCTGCTGCTTTTCTAGCTAGGAAATTGCCTGACAGTTTTAATGAAGCCAAATTCATCACCTTCAGCATGTTGGTCTTCTGCGGTGTTTGGCTGTGCTTTATTCCAACTTATCTAAGCACTAGGGGAAAATATACATTGGCAGTGGAGATCTTTTCCATGATTTCCTCCAGTGCTGGCTTATTAATGTGTATCTTTCTTTCCAAGTGTTTTATCATTGTGATGAGACCTGAACTGAACAATAAACATCAGCTCATGAAAAGAAAGTTTTAAGAAAGATATTCTTTATTTGTCCATGTTCAGATTTTCCCTACTTGCACCTTTAAGCCAGAGAACAACCTGCAGTTTGATCGGCCTTCCATATTCCAATGCCTTCCCTGTCCCTGAGATTTGAGTAGCTCAATTTTTTTCCTTATGGAATACAATTAAACATGGGGACCATAACACTATATAAATAAATAAATAATAACACAATATGATTGTTGTGATATTTCAGTATGTGACTCAATATACTATCTTATATATAGTAAGTGTGTGTGTGAATTATAGATTTGTCTTTAGTGGTCATCTAAATTTATAGGCACATTTGAATTTGTAACAAGAAGTGGGGATTAAACACAAATGAGCCTTTCATTTAAACAATGAAGGCATATATTAATTGTTTCTAAAGCAGTCAGATAGTGGGAAATCTCTGAAACGCATCATGGGTAGTTCTCACATACAAAACATGGGGTAAAATCAAAAGATCTTCCAGCTGGGTCTAAGACAACTCGCTACGGCAAACTTGACAAAAGTTATATAATATCAAGAAATGATGGAATATAATCATTAAATAAAGATTGCAAAAGGAGGGATAAAATAAAATGTGAATGACTGTAAACTACCTAGTCCCAAAGATGCTTTTTCTGGAAAGTCCAGTTGCCTCTTAAAAAAGCACCTTTGGCACAACTATGACTTGTATGACTAAAAATCTCCATAGACAGTAAACTACATTCATTTCTATGTTGTAAGATGAGCAGCATAGAAGTTAAATAATTCCTTGTTAGGGCTATAGCAGCAGAGATAAGATTTAGAGCTCTATGGAAAACACCAAGTATTTTATTGATAGAAATGAGATGCAAATGTATAGAGGCTACAATGTCTGCCACTAATCTGTAATTTTCTTTCCAGTACTTCCTTTTGTAAGTGTGATGCTAGGGAAGGTTGTGATGAGTCCAGGGTTCCAGAGCCATTTGCTGAAACAGAAACTTTCAGTGTCAGGCTTTTGATGAATGAAGGGGATCATATGGGCTATATAAAGAAAGACAAGTCCATTACTAACTTATGGTTCAAAGGTAGCCTTATATCATTAATCTTCCATTGTTTAGAAACCATGCATGAATTAGATAATATGAATTTAGTTGAGCATGGTGATAGAAGAGAATACTTGTGGCTCAAGTTTGACTATCTGGTGCTCTCTGAGCTTGGTTGTTTTCTTGCAGACCTTTCATTGTCAAACTAGGCAACATCATCAGTACTAGTAGGGAGTAGGGTTTGGTTTAATTTTATATGCTGGTGATTTGCCTCGACAATATTGGTGAAAGTGTACTTGGTGATGTCCTAATTGGGCTGTCATTTACTGTTAGCATGTTTGTCTTGTAATTTAATAACAACCAACCTCAGAGAGCAATAATGACCCTATAGTTCAATCTCTTCTACTGGTATCATACATTGGTGTCAAACACTTCAGAAAGCACATGAATGGAATTACTAGGAATTCCAAGGAATAACTATTCTTCTGCATGAATGCTTATGACAACAAGCTCTGCCTATTAGTATCATATATAAAACTCCAATAAACTGCATTAGTTTAGAAAATTGCCTAAGAAAATGGCAGAAAATGATGTGACTCATTATCATAGATGTCCACCTCAGACTCAACAAATATCATCCCCCACTATCTACTGCAAAACTCAATGTTTTATGGAAAGGCCTAATCTTCTTTTAACTCAACTTCCTTTTTGCTATCTAACATTCCTAATTATTAATGTCTCATGCCCTCCTATTTTTCCTGCATAATGCAGACCAGAAGTTGAGGTGGATGCTCTCTGAGTTTTTTTTTTTTTGTTTTTTTTTGAGGATTGCTCTGTTCTCTGCTTTATCTTCTTCTGATCTATGATATGATCGATTGCCTGGTGCTTTCTGAGATCTCTGTGAGAAGGACTGTCGTTATATATGTTCTTTTTAAGGTTGCAAAGAACTCTAGTTGATTAGAATTATCCAGTGGTGGGCTGCAAATTTTTTATCCAATTTTTAACCAGTTCTCTGGCTGGATAGATGTGAACGGTTGGGTGATGTCACTCATCACACCCAGCCTCTCACCTCAAAGGAAGAAGAAAGATTCAGCTGGTTGGGCCTAATGCCACCACTGGCTAGCCCTGCTCCCACCCCCACCAGGGGTGGGATTCAAATTTCTTAACAACCAGTTATGTGGGTGTGGCCTAATTTTTGGGTGTAGCTAGGTGGTCATATGACTGGCAAACCAAATATAAGTGGTCCTTACTTAATGGCCAGTTGCTTAGCAAGTGTTCTAATTTACGACTGACTTCCCCAGAGCTACTTGACCTGTTTTTGGTGTTTTGACAGCCATACATACACACACACACTTATGACCAGTTACAACATCCCATACAGTCTTGTGACTGAGGTTTTGTATGTTTTTGTTAGTTTCCAACAAATCCTTTTGGTTTAAGGTTAAAGATGCCCATTGGGGAAAATGGACTTGTTTAACAACCAGTGTTTGCTTAATGACAACAAGGTTCACTTAACGACCATGGTGTTTGCCTAACCCAGGGGTCTGCAACCTTAAACACTCAAAGAGCCATTTTTCTATTTTCTTTTAAATAGGTATCTCTGTCTCTTTCTTTCTCCCTCTTTCTCATCTCTCTCTCATCTCTTTTTCTTTCTTCCTCATCTCTCTTTCTGTTTCTCCCTCTCTGTGTTTCTCATTTCTCTTTCTCTCTCTTATCTACAACTGCTAAGATTGGAAGCTGTTTTTTAATAATTTTATTTCTTTGCAATTTTTCACACACATTTGTGTATATGTATCCAATATTCTTTCTTCCTTTCCACTATGTGTTCAAAATGGGCAAAGATTTTATGTGTGTTTGTGTAGCATATGTATATGTGTGTTATGCATGTGTATGGATATGTATATATATATATATCACTTTTAATGTGTGCTAGTGTACTTACAGTAAAAAAAATGACAATATAAATTATCTTATCCTATCTTCCTTTTTCCTTCCCATCCCCATTCCTCCCCCCACCCTATTTTGTGTTGGCTTCCCGGCCAAGTACTTACCAGGTTTGATCCTGTTTAGCTTTCTAAAATCAGCCTACTGAAATAAATATCAAACTAAACTGCACAATAATTTACCTACCATCACTACCTTGCACCCGATTTTAATGTAAACAGCCAATCTGCAGCATTACTAAATTTTGCTAAGCATCTGCTGCATGTTACTCTCTTCCTTGATAATCTAGTCCAGAGGTCCCCAAACTTGCCAACTTTAAGATTTGTGGACTTCAACCTCCAGAATTCTCCAGCCAGCAAAGTTGCCAAGTTTGGGGACCCCTGATCTAGTCTTAGCTGGGAAAAACAGTCTGGAGTCACTGGCAAGAGGAGCTCAGTGTGGAGAAAAGTTGTGCATCTCCCCATATTGCTTTCTTCTCGACCAGCCTCGTCCCCTCCTTGTCATTTGTAAAGTGAACTAAATTTAAAGGTGCTACTTGCTGCGGCAAGAGGAATATGGGGAGATAAGTAACTTTTCTCCATACCAAGAGGGCTGCTCTCTCTCTCTCTCTCTCTCTCTCTCTCTCTCTCCTCTTGGCATGGAAAGCAGTCAGTGGGAGCAGCAGTTAAGGTGGTTGGTCACCTGTCCTGGGGCTCAAGCTCATCATACTTGGAGGGGGTAGAGATGCAGCAGCAGCGAGGTGGCAATGGCAATTCCAGCAGAATCAGGGTTTCCACACACCCCCATGCTATCCATGTGGCCGCACACATGGTGCATCAGGGCTTTCAGGCTCTGCTCCCCACAGACACCGTCAGCTGTCCTGGACTCAATCAAGGGGCACCTTGTTGACATGAGCCTCTCCACATGTTCTTTCCTGCTGCTGTTTTTAGGAGAGCAAAAGTTTCCCAAAACAGCAGAAAGCTTCTGAATCCCCCCACAATCAGAAACAGCTCCTGGGCAAGCAGAGAGAAGCAGGATTAACCTAGCTTGCTTCTCTGCTTGCCCAGGAGCCATTTCTAATGGGTGGGGGGACTTGGAAGCTTTCCGCTGTGCAGTAGCAGGTGAGAGAAGCAGCTGCAGACCTGGCTGGATCCAATACAAGGCTCTCCATGTGTTCCTTGGGGAAGACAAGTGGTGGGGAAAAGCGATCATTGATGGCGGCAGCAAATGGCAAGTGGGGGGAAGGCAACCAAGGCTTGCAAAGCCTCACTTACCAGGGAGATCAGTAAAGGCAGGCCCACAGCAGAAGGCAGGCAGCAATGGCTGGCCTGGCGGGCATGCAAGAACAGGTTGCAGGCAGCAGTGTTGTGACATGTGTGATAAGGACTGATGGGAAGCAGCGGAGAAGTGGGTGGAGAGGGTGGAGCCAGAAAGAGGCCCGATTTACTGTTTCTCTGAACTACTGGGAATGGTAACAAGTGGTTCTATAGAACTGGACCGAACCAGTAGAATCCCACCCCTGACTCCCATCTATTTTTGGCCTGTTTTTCAGCCTGTTTTGGGGTCATTTTCAAGCCATTTTGGGGCATTTTCAAACCATAGAGGGGCATTTTAGGCCATTTTTCAGGCCATTTTTTGTCATGAAAACAGACAAACACACACTGGTTTGAAAGAAGGGTCAAAGAAACAAGCAACATTAAACAAGCAGCTCTCTAGCAACAGAGGGTGAGGAATATAATACCACTATCTCCTTTTTATAACACAGTCCTTTCAGCAATTCTAAAAAGTTTCCACACCCATTTGCCCTACTAAAGTTGACCCTGAGGACACAAAAAACCTCCAAATGGCCTCAACAATTCTTAGAAAGAATGCTAACGACCAGAAGTTTGCAAGGAATGTAAGTTCTTCCATTCCCCATGATTCAGTCGCAATTGAAGAAGCTTCTTGACTGTGAAACGTCTTCAAGGAAAAACAAAGAGAGTCTAGTTCCCTCTTGAAAAAGTAGCTTTGGGTGTTCTAGCAGCTGAGAATTTATAATTAAATTGTAATTTAATTAAATTATAATTAAATTTATAATTAAATGTAGGGGGCGTGCATAAGCGCACCAACGTGCCTACCGTCCCTGTCCTATTGTTTCTCTTATTCTTTTATTTTTCTTATATGTAACCATTTCATGTATTCACAACTATGTATACATTTATACTTATTATCTTGTAAACAATTGGCAAATCAAATAAATAAATAAATAAAATAAATTACTAAATGGAACAAACGAGGTTATTCCTCAGGCCCTTTGCCAATGGGAATGGAGGACTCGAGGGATGCATGTGACTGTCCCATCCTCCATTCTTGTCACAATCTCTCATCCCTGTAGTCCTTGACAAACATTTACTCCACGTGAAACTGTGACACAGAAGCTGGAGGGGAGACAGCTCCATTGATCATTGAGATCTACCTAAGGTAAGTGACCAAGTCAGGCAGGATGGAGGGGGGAGAAGCATATCTAAGTGGAAGAGCACTAGCCCCCACCCACCCACCCCTGGACTTTCCTACCCTGAGATACCTCATATGCACTTAGCAGGCAAAAGCAGGGAGTGATCACATTTAAATTTTGTTATTCATTCCTACAAATCCTTGGTTTATGAATGTAATTGGCAGACTCCATTAAATACTTAACTTGAGAACTACCTGTAACCTTCACACACACATACACACACAAACACAAACAAACACACACACACACACACACAGAGAGAGAGAGAGAGAGAGAGAGAGAGAGACAGAGAGACAGAGAGACAGAGAGACAGAGACAGAGAGACAGAGAGACAGAGAGAGAGAATTTACATTTCTATTTTGATTTATGGATCTAATGGTTATATTTTTGTCTTGCAATTCATATGTTCCTGCCTCTGGATGCCCTCATGTTTTGAAGTTGTTCACATGTGTGTGTCTCACTATCATTAAGAAATTGGTCAGTTTGTCTCTTCCAGTCCTACAGCACTCTATGAAAATAGGAGCAACTGACACTGAATAATGGCATTTATTTTCCCCATCCTATTCCATCCCATTTCTGGGAGCCTCAAAGCTTTGATAGTATGTTGCAGTCCCTAGTTTTATCTGAAAAACATTTCCAGAAGGCAGATCTGCCTGATCTACTTCAAAGATCTTGTTGCAGACAAAGATATTTATCAACAGAAAGAAGACACTCATGGAAGATGTCAGTATTCATGGAGTTACTATTAATAGGATTGTCTGAAGTAATATGGAAGAATCCTAGCCTTCAATGCAATTTTCAGGAGCCTCTTCCTATTCGTCATATCTATCATCAGTTTGGAGATATTAACACTGCTGGCATTATTTCTGTATGCTTGATATTTTCTGACCCCATTGATTTCAGTCAACATCCTTCTCAGGCATTTCATGAGGGACTTATGTAAGTACATCATTAATTTATTGTCAAGCTCTGCACTTTGCTAGTATATGATGCTTGAAATATTTTCCTCTAATGGCAAAATCTCCTCATAGAAACATCTAAAATAGGATGCCAAGGTTTATCTTATCTGATATTATATTTTACTTCAGTTTCCAGATAAAGTTGAAATGGAGATCATATCTCCATTTATAAGAAATCACATATCAATATTTATTAATATACAGGTATGTATAGCTTAATTTATGAAGCTGTTGCTACAATTAATGAAGGTAAAGCATATATTTCCCATAAGTTTTATCATTTGTTATTTCTGGTACCAAAAGGTCACAATTTCCTTTTGCCTATAAACCATTCTTAAAAGCTGCAGTTTGATAGTGGGCCATTCTCACATACAGAAAGAGAAATAATAATTATTTCACACATTCCACAAAATGTGTTGTACTAAAGGATTGTAAGTGCCATAATGTGAAGCAGACCTTTCTTAATGTGCTGTTTTTAATTCTGTTTTACAGAATAGTTTTTCAGAATTACCAGCATATCCTGGCCTTAGCACTTACTATAAAACAGATTAATGAAACCCCCCAGATCCTTCCCAACACCACGCTGGGCTTCCACATTTTTAACAGCAATTTTAGTCCAAGTTGGACTTACTTTGCCTCAATGGTTCTGCCTTTCACTCAGGGCAAATTCATCCCTAACTACAAGTGTGGAATCACAAATATCTTGGCTGCAGTCATTGGGGCCCCTGATATCTCTCTTCACATGGTGACTGTATTGGATATCTACAAAGTCCCTCAGGTAAGATGTGCTGAAGATATACATTATCATTTTGCCATACCTCCACAGACACCTATATGCTTCTCTTTGTAAAAAGGAGAGACCTTTCAGATTCCTAGATAATATTTTCTGCTTGATAGAATCATCACAGCAGCATGAATAATTGTTATTCTGAACAGACCCCAAAATGTGCCTCAATTCCAGACGTTGAACTAAGGTTCAAATTTGAAATGTTCACAATGAGTTTACTTCCAGAAAAATGTATTTATTGAAACCTTAAGAGTGACATCTTGGCTGATATTTTATAAACAACACAACTGATTGCATAATTACAGTATATAAAGTCAAAGATACCCAAGAATTCAAATGAATAAATATATTTTCAGAAGCTCACATAGACATTTGCAATTGCATATGTTTACCTTTCTGTAGTTGACCTATGGCTCTGCTCCAATCATGGATAAAGAGACTCAAGCAGTTTTCTTCCAACAAATGTTTTCGAATGAATCCCACCAACGTAGGGGCCTCCTGCAGTTATTGCTGTATTTTAGATGGATTTGGATTGGAATTCTTGTGGTAAAGGATGAGAAAGGAGAGAAATTTCTCCAGGAGGTGATCCCCACATTTTCTGAGTATGGCATCTCTCAATGAATTCATAGCAGAGTTCCCAAATGTAGCTTTTTACAGTGATTTTAGTGAAACTGTAGCTGAAGGGATAGATATATACCATGTTCTCATGAAAAGCACAGTCAATGTTATACTCTTATATGGTGAAATTCAGTCCTTAGCATTTCTGAGAACTTTCCTCCAATTTTCAGCAGTGGAGGATATACCAAGGAAGAAAAAGATTTGGTAATTACAGCTGAGACAGATTATACTTCTACTTCCTTTCAAAAATCTTTGGATATCCATTTCCTACATGGTGGTTTATCCTTTGCAGTTCACACAAAAGAAGTCCAAAACTTCCAGGAATTTCTTCAAAATCTAAATTCAAGCAACAATCAGAACGATAATTTTCAAAAAGATTTCTGGGAGCAGACATTCAGCTGTTTCTTCTCAAACTCAGAAAAGGAGGAGTTTGAGAAAAAGTGTACTGGAAAGGAGAAACTTGAAAACCTTCCTACATCTGTGTTTGAAACACACATGAGTGGACAGAGTTACAATATTTACAATGCAGTCTATGCTGTGGCACACGCTTTACAATCTCTTTCTTTGTCGTAAACTAGAGAATCAACAATGATGAAAGAAAGAAGGAAACCTTTTCACAATCAAGAGTGGTGGCAGGTAAGTCTGTTAGCAGAGTAGTACAGAAACCAACATATCTGAAGTTGCAACATGTGCCCATAAACTCTAGCAAACAATATTCTATAGGAATATTGATGCCTGAAAATCCAAAAGTGAGATCTAATAATGGATTAATGCAGGGGTCCCCAACCGCCGGTCCGCGGACCGGTACCGGCCGCGGAACAAGCCTTACCGGGCCGCTGGTTGCTGGGCGCCGCCATCTTTTTGGTAAAAAAGCAATTTTTAATCAAAAAGATGGCGGCACCAGCGCTTGGTGAGCTTTTCGGGTAGAAAGCCATTTCTACCCGAAAAAGCTCACCAGAAGCGCTGGCGCCGCCATTTTGGCGAAAAATCACTTCCGATGACGTCACCGGAAGTGATTTTCGTCAAAAAGATGGCGGCGCCCAGCTGACGCCAGAACCGGGCGCGGCGCCAGCTGACGCCGGAACCGGGCCGCGGCGTCGAAAAGGTTGGGGATCCCTGGATTAATGAATCAAAATATTCATATGCTGATATTAAAATTGTAAATGGCATTCTACAAAATTCTTTAGAATATGCTTTTTTTCCATTAAATTAACTTCCTGTGAAGCCCAAAACCAAAGAGACAGATTGAAATTCTTCTAAACTGATTTCTTCTTGTTTTACATCTATAGATCTGAGCACTCTACTATCTGTATCTGCAATTTACTCTGTTAATTATTAGCAAGGGGCTTCACAGACATAATATCCAACCTGAATTGCCCTTTACTTCTCTGAAATTCATCCCATCCATCCTGGGAAGCCACTTCCTTACTATATTCCATCACTGTTCCATAAATTCAGTCTATTCATCAAGAGTGTTCAAACTTGACAAATTTAAGATTTATGGACTTCAACTCCCAGAATTCCTGACCTAACATGACTGGAAAAGGAATTCTGGGAGTTGAAGTCTACAAGTCTTCAAACTGTCAAGTTTGAAGACACCTGCTATAAATAAATGGAAGGAAGTCATTTATATATAGTTAATTTGGAATGTTTGCATTGAATCAGTTACAGTTTATTGACCATTTTATTCATTCATTTAATCATTTATTCATTCATTCATTCATTTTTATTTACTTATTTTTATTTATTTTATTTATTTATTTTGTCAAGCAATTATAAGATAACATAATATAAGGTAAGATCTTATGGGATCTTCGTCATACAATCCATGGGTGGAACAGAAAGGACTGATATATTGTGATTTTCGTACTCAAAGAAGATTCAGTATGTTGTAATGTTCCCTTTCTATGAGGCATAAATTCTGACATCTTCATAGATAATTTGAGAGCCACATTCATTTCTACACCCAGCTATTAACAACAACACATACATAGTTTTAGAGCAAATGGGAAGCATTATATGCTTCCTGGAACAAGGCTCTTAGGAGAAGAAGAGGAAGGAGTGAAAATGTTTTTAATATCTCAGGCACTTAATAAAAGAGGACCAAGGTGGGATATTACTTTGAGCCTACTTTTTTAAGATATATGTACTTCCATGGGATGAAACATAGATTTCAAATGATGGACATTTCAGCCATCAAATTCAGCATTGCTTAATGCAGGATTTTAAATTCCAGCAGCTCCTGCTGATGTTGACTCTGGCTCTACTTTAGCACATCCTATAAAAGAAATATGCCCTTTGGTCCTCAATTCCCAGTGCCTAACCTCTCCTACTTAGACTTTCTTTCATAGGTAGTTTTATTTTCTTTTAGGCCCCAAAACACGCAGGCTTATTTTTGGGGAAAGGTATCTTGTTTTTTTCACATCCAGAAGGTGATGAACCCGCCAGCCATGCCCTCTCTGTCCAAATGCTTGCTTACCTATGGCCAAAATGGCCCAACCTCTTAGCACATCCTGGTCTCCACATGTCCTGCTTACTGGCCCTGCTGCTACTGAGACATTTCTCAGCTGCTGGCCACCAAGCAGCTGCCTGTGCTGCTGATTGCCTCATGGGGGCTCTTCACCCTCCTGATAGCACTTCTATCAGCCATCCTGCTAGACTGCTCCTGTCTAATGTGAGGTGAATAATCCCAGATCTATGGCCCTTGAAGCAGCCCCCCCACTGCTGGTGGAGCTCACATAGCTGTTACATGGAGGGGGTGTGGATGGTGCCATGGCGTAGTCCCTGCCTTCTCGGCCCCCACCATCCAACCTGGTCCTCCAGCTCTGCTGCACACTCTGCAAGAAAAGACAGGTGGTGGAACAGATCATGCCCCTTCCTCCCTGGCCATACGCAGGTTGCAGCTGCTTGTGGACACTCTCTGGCCCCACACACATGCTCGCCACCTCCTATGCTGGCCATACCCACCACCTCAGCCCTGCTGCTGATGCTCTGATCTAGGGCTTACTTTGAAAGGGGTAGGGTTATATTGTTAGCAGCATGATAAATCACGCTAGATCATATTTTTGGGGTAGGTCATATTTTTTGGGAAAACATGATTTCCTAAAATTATTTTCTAAATTAATTTTAGATTTTACTTTCTAAAAGTAAGTCTATTTTCCATTTTATTGTAAATTTTACAGGCATAGGTTTTTAAACATGGACTTCATGTAATCACAACTTTCAATTTCCTTTTAGCTTCCCCTTTGATTTTGCTTATGGAAAGCCAGCAAGATTGCAAATCACAATCAAGTAACTGTGGGATGCCACGACAGTCAGAAATCCAGGTCAATTGTTGACTTCCAGGATTGTGATAATAATAAACAGAGTAAGGAAGTCATAAGTACCACTTGTTCTGCACTGTTGCAATTTCAGATGGTTGCTAAAAGGAACACCTGGACTTAAGTGTTCCTGTACTGCCTCAAAATTCAAATAACTACCTCAGTTATTGTTGGTATTCAGTCACTAATGAATCTTTGCAACCACATGAACCCAGCCCCCGCTGTCCTCCACTGTCCCAGAATTTGCCCAAATTAATGTCCATTGTGCTGATCACACTATCTAACCATCTCATCCTTTGTTACCTTCTTCTCCTTTTGCCTTCAATCTTTAAAAAACCAGAATCTTTTCCAATAAGTCCTCTCTTCTCATTAGGTGGCCAAAGTATTTGACTTATGTGGTCATAAGCTGAAACATATTGCACACTTTGCTAGTCATTATAGTGTCAGTGTCTATTTCCATGACTTTTTAAAAAAAATTAAAATGTCTAAAAATATAAATATTTTCCCTGTTGTGAAGTGTCAGTTTGCAATAGTATCCAAGAGTTCTTGACCTTTTGTTCTCTCTCTTGAAAAATTCATCACTATCTTCCCTATTTTAAGTCTGTCTCTTTTTCTGTGTTTTTTTTAATTCTTTATTTATTTCAAGTTATAAATAAAGTTTTACTGTTTTTTACATTTTTAGTTGAAAAACGAAATTGAAAAAAAAATAAAAATTGAAAAAAGGAATTTTAAAAATTGGAAAATGATTTTTATTTTAAAAAATGAATTCCAAAATTTTAAAATTTTAAGAATTTACAAGAGTTTTTGGCCCTTTATGAAATAATATGTACGTCTCTCTTTTTTTGGAAATCTCAAGCTGTTTTCTAGGAGATGCTTTATTCTTAACCATCTACTCCCTGCCTTGAAAGTTTGTCCCTTTCCTTTCTTTCCTCAAGTGTTTTGTACTTATCCTTTATTCCCTGTTTTTTTGGCCCTTGGTTGCCTGGTCACTGCTAGGGTTTTCAGGTATGATATGCTGATGTTGGGCACTCTGCTTAGCTGGATTGACTGATTTCACCTCTTTGTACTCCAAGGAACTCTAAAAATTCTTCTCCATCACCACAAATTGAAAGCATACATTCTTAATTGCTCAGCCTTCCTTATAGATTAAATCTCACAATTGTACATTTCTACTGGGAAAACCATAGCTATATGGGCCCTTGTTGACAAGATGATGTCTCTGCTTTTTAATATGCTGTCTAAGTTTGTCATAGTTTCATCCAAAGGAGCAAGCATCTTTTAAATCAAATCAATCAGCGTCTGCAGCATCTTGGAGCCATGAAAATAAAATTTGTTACTGTTTCCATTTCTTCCACTTGTATTTGCTATGAAGTGATGGGAGCAGATGCCATACTCTTATTTATTTTTAATGTTGCATTTCAAGCCAACTTTTGCACTCTTCTTTTTTAACTCACCAAGAGACTCTTTAGATCCTTTTCAATTTCTGCCATGAGAGTGATATTGTCTGCATATCCGAGGTTGTTGATATTTCTCTCAGCAATACTAATTCTGGCTTTGATTCATCCAGCCAGGCATTTCACATGATGTACTTTGCATATAATCTAAATAAGCAAGGTAATAATATATAACCTTGTTGTACTTATTACCATATTTTGAACCAATCAGTTTTTCCATATCCGGTTCTAACTGTTGCTTCTTGGCCCACGTTAAGGTGTAAGGCCTGCCCCAATCTGATCCTTTAGAAAAGAAAGACCCTCAACTCCATTTGGTTAAAGCAAAGAATTCTTCTACTAAAATTGTTGGTTGCAGTAATGTCACCCCAGCTCTGAATTATCCCACTCTGACAAGGTTCATCGATAATTCATTCTTTCCCCACCTCCATGACCAGTCTGTTTCCAGCCAACCAAAGCTCACCAAGATGTTTTGAGAAAACTGAGATGTTTGGGGGTAATCTGCTTTTTCTCAGGTTGTTTGGCCTTGGGATGTTGGTACAAACAGGATCTTGCTGCTCTGGTCTTTATCACCTGTCATTCCCTTTTCTGATTTCCCATCACATACACACACAGCTTCTTTCATCCCCCATCTTCCAGCCTTTGCTAGCAGGAAGTCTGTGAGGTGCCAAGTGGAATCACACAGAGCTGATTTAGCTTTCTAATGGTGGTTGGGTACTCCCAACTCTTTAAGAACTCACCACAGATTGTTGTGATGCACATAATCAAAGGCTTTAGCATAGTCAATGAAATAAAAGTAGATGTTTTTTTCTGTAACTCCCTTGATTTTTCCATAATCCAGCAAATGTTGGCAATTTGATCTACAGTTCAAATCTACTCTTCAAAACACAATTTGTACTGCTGGAAGTTGTCTCTTCACTTACTGATAACGCCTAGTTTGTAGGATTTTGGGTATCATCTTGCTAGTGAGTAAAATTAGCACAATTATGTGGTAGTTTTATACATCCTAGTATTTATTATATATTTATTAGAAGTGATCTGTCTTAAGTAGCTTTCTCAATTAAACTGCAGAGCTTAATTTTATTTTTTGCTGCTTCTTTATTTTTCAATTTTATATTAATTTTATTTCAGTAATCTGATATATAATCTCTACCTCTTTGTTAGAATGATTGTCATGTTATTTCTTTGATACTGGCCTACAACTAAAATAAGTGTTTATATTTTCTTTGTTTTCAGAAACATTAATTTGTATGTTTTGAATATAAGAATTATTTCTCTCTCCCTTGATTTGTTCCTCTCTGATTGTCTCTATGTTTCAGCTTCATTCTTTTCTGAGAAGTATCAGATTCAACAATAGTGTTGGTGAAAAGATCTCCTTTGATGAAAATGGAGAATTCATTGGTGGATTTGATATTATCAACTGGATCACATTCCCGAACCAGTCATTTCTTAGGGTCAAAGTTGGAGTGATAGATCCCAAAGGTCCAGCAGACAAGTTCTTCAATATTTCTATAGATTCCATCGCATGGCCAGTAGGTTTTAATCAGGTTAGCTTTTTGAATCTATATTTGTTTGCCTTCATTTAAATATTGTTATTGATGGAAGTCCCAGAGCATCATCTTTAACCAATATAGGTAGAAATTTCCTGGAAAAGGAAAGATACCAGTAAGATTTATTTACTTTTTTAGCAATTGCTATTGAATATTGTATCATTTATGGGTCCTCTATTAATTATGAAAAATGGTTTTTATGGTTTTGAAGTAGTCTGCTGGCTTCAAAATTCAGAAGTTGAGAAAACCAACTTTAACTAACCAGCACAGAAATTGTCTTTGAAGAGTGGTGATGATGTTTATCACAGGCCTTAAATACAATAATTGTAAATATTTAATTAATTATTATTTCTCAAAAATTGCAAATAAAATTTTGTAATCTATATTTTTAATCTGTTGATTCTGCAGTAACTCTCTTATTACATCCTTTCCTCTCTGTATCTTAAAATATTTTTCATTGACAGGCATTACCTCTATCTTTGTGTAATGATCCTTATGAGACAGGACACAGCAAGGTCAAGAAAGAAGGGCAGTTGTTTTGTTGCTATGATTGCCATGTATGTCCAGAGGGGAAAATATCAAAGGAGAAGGGTAGGAAATCCTCAAATATAATGGGACTAAACCATGATGACACAACACTATAATTTCTATTAATTAATTCACCTGCATTCTTTTTCAGACATAGATGACTGCTCTCCATGTCCAGAAGATCAATATCCAAATCCCACAAAAAATACATGCATTCCAAAGCGGATCACATTTTTGTCCTATGAAGAACCCTTGGGGATCAGTTTGACTGTTCTTTCTCTTTTCTTTTCTTTAATGACAACTTTGGTAATCACAATCTTCATCAAACACAAAGACACTCCTATCGTCAAAGCCAACAACCGGAATCTCACTTATACACTTCTAGTTTCTCTTCTCATCTCCTTCCTTTGTGTCTTTCTATTTGTTGGGAGGCCCAATACGATTGTGTGTCTCTTTCGACAACCACCTTTTGGCCTCATCTTTTCTGTGGCAGTTTCTTGTGTGTTGGCCAAAACCTTTGTTGTGGTTCTAGCATTCATGGCCACCAAACCTGGTTCCAGATTGAGGAAATGGGTGGGGGGAAGGATGGTAAGTTTCATTCTACTATCCTGTTCCCTTGTTCAATTAAGTTTTTGTGCTGTGTGGCTGATAACATCCCCACCGTATCCAGATTTTGATGTGCTTTCAATGTCTGAAGAAGTCATCCTGGAGTGCAATGAAGACTCAGTCATGTTCTACTGTGTTTTGGGGTTTATGGGTTTTCTTGCTCTGATTAGCTTTTCTGCTGCTTTTCTAGCTAGGAATTTACCTGACAGTTTCAATGAAGCCAAATTCATCACCTTCAGCATGTTGCTCTTCTGCAGTGTTTGGCTGTGCTTTATTCCAACCTATCTAAGCACAAGGGGAAAATATACATTGGCAGTGGAGATCTTCTCCATGATCTCCTCCAGTTGTGGATTATTAATGTGTATCTTTCTTCCCAAGTGTTTTATCATTGTAATGAGACCTGAACTGAATGATAAACATCAGCTCATAAAGAGAAAGTTTTAAGAAATCTTTATGTTTGTCTGATATCGTTTATATTTACATGTTGGAGAACTTCCCCACTTTGACATTTAAGTCAGAGAACAATGTACAGAGACAGTGATGTTTTTTGTTTCCCCGTCTCCTGAGATTTGGATAGCTTGGAAGTGTTCTTTTTTCCTTCTGGAAGGCAATTATAACTGGGGTCAGTAAAAATATGAATTACAGCACAAAATGATGTATTGACATATTTATTGACATTATTGATATACTGACATATTTTAGTATGTTATGGCAAGCTCTGACTAAATGTATCAATTAAATGTGCATTGTAAATTTGTCTTTACTGGTCTTAATACATATGCACTGTCCCCATCCTATTCCAACTCATGGTTTGGAGCCCCAAAGCTCTGGCTGCTGATTTGTTAGTATGTTGCACTCTCTAGTTGTGTCTGAAAAACATCTCCAGACGGTAGATCTGTCTGATCTACTTCAAACATCTTGTTGCAGAGAGAGGCATTTGTACACAGAAAGAAGACACTCATGGAAGATGTTAGTCTTTGTAGCGTTACTGTTGATAGTATTGCCTGAAGTGGAGTGCCTTCAATGTGACTTTAAGTAGCCTCTTCCTATTCGGCACACCTATCATCAGCTTGGAGACATTAATATTGCTGGCATTATTTCTGCCTTCTTTGCATCTTCTAGTCCCATTGCTTTCATTCAAGATCCTTCTCAGGCATTTCATGATGGACTTATGTAAGTACATCATTATTTTTTTGTCAAGTTCTGAATCTTGTTGGTAAATCACATGAAGCTTGAAATATTTTACTCTAATGACAAAAACTCCAGAAAAGAACATCTAAAGTAGGATGGCAATGATTTAAGTAAAATTATACTTTTCTTCAAGTTTCCAAGTAAAGTTAAAATAGTTGAAATAGAGATCAAATCTCCATTTATAACAAATCACATCTTAATATCTATTAATATATAGGTATGTCTGCTTATATTTATAAAGCTGTTACTGCAGTTAAGGAAGGGAAAACACATATTTCCCATGATAAGTTTTCTCTGATATTTCTGGAACCAAAAAGTAGCCATTTCCTTTTGCATATAATAGTAGAACATAGAAATAAGAATTATTAAACACATTCCACAAAATATGCTTTACTGAAGGATTGCAAGGCACATAATGTGAAAGAAACCTTTCTTACTGTGTTATTTTATTTTGCCTTACAGAATAGTTTTTCAGAATTACCAGCATATCCTGACCTTAGCTTTTTCTGTAAAAGAGATTAATGAAAACCCCCAGATTCTACCCAATGTCACAATGGGCTTCCACATTTTTAACAGCAATTTTAGTCCAAGTTGGACTTACTTTGCCTCAATGTTGCTGCCTTTCACTCAGGGAAAATTCATCCCTAACTACCAATCTGGGATCACAAAAATGTTGACTGCAGTCATTGGGGCATCTGACATCTCTCTTCACATGGCAACTGTATTGTGCATCTACAAAGTACCTCAGGTAAGATGTGCTGAAGATATACATTATCATCTATATACCACAAACATTTGTATGATTCTCTTTGCAAAAAGGGGGTGACCTTTCAGATTCCTAGATAATATTTTCTGTTAGATAGAGTCATAACAGCAGCATGAACAATTGTAATTCTGAACAGGCAATGGGGATATTTGACACAGCAAAACATGCCCCAATTCAAGACACTGAACTGTGGTTAAAATTTGAAATATTCACAATGAGACTACTTCAGAAAAATGTAATTACGGATACCACAAGGGTGACATCTTGTTGATATTTCCTAAAAAACCCAGCTGGTTGCATAATTGCAGTATATAAGGTCAAAGATACCAAAGGAATCAAATGAATGTATATATTTTCAGAAGCTCACATAGATGTTTGCAATTGCATATGTTTATTTATCTGTAGTTGACCTATGGATCTGCTCCAGTCATGGATAAAGAGGCTCAAGCAGTTTTTTTCCAACAAATGTTTCCGAATGAATCCCACCAACGTAAGGGCCTCCTGCAGTTGCTGCTGTATTGTAGATGCACCTGGATTGGGATTCTTGTACTAAAGGATGAAAAAGTAGAAAAATTCCTCCAGGAGGTGCTCCCCACATTTTCTGAGCATGGCATCTGTATTGAATTAATAGCAGAGTTACCAAATGTGGCTTTTTACAGTGATTTTACTCATACTATAGGTGAAGGATTACATATATATCATGTTCTCATGAACAGCACAGTCAATGTGATAATCTTATATGGTGAAATTCAATTCAGTCCAGTCCTTAGCACGTCTGAGAATTTTCCTCCAGTTTTCAGAAGTTGATGATATACCAAATGCTCAGACAGATTACACATCAGTTGCCATTCAAAAATCTTGGGATATCCATTTCCTACATGGTGCTTTATCATTTGCAGTTCACATAAAGGAGGTCCAAGATTTCCAAGAATTTATTCAAAACTTGAATCCAAACAACAATAAAAACCAGAATGATCATTTTCAAAAAGATTTTTGAGAACAGGCATTCAATTGTTTCTTTCCAAACTCAAAAACTGAGACCTCTGAGAAGAAATGTACTGGACAGGAGAGGCTTCAGAATCTTTCCACATCTGTGTTTGAAACACTAATGAGTGGCCAGAGTTACAATATTTACAATGCAGTCTATGCTGTAGCACATGCTTTACAATCTCTGTCTCTGTTCAAATCCAGAGTATCAACAACGATGAAAGAAAGACGGAAACATTTTCACAATCAATTATGGTGGCAGGTAAGTCTGTTAGCAGAGTAGTGCAGAAACCAATATATCTGTAGTTGTGCATCATGTGTCCATAAACTCTAGCAAACAATAGTTTCCAGGAATATTGATGCCTGAAAATAAAAAAGTGAGATGTAATAATGTATTCAGTAATAAAAATATTCATATGCTGAAATTAGAATTGTAAATGGCATTCTACAAAATTCCTTAGAATATGCTTCTCTTGATGAAATTTACTTCCTGTCAAGCCCAAAACCAAAAATGACAGATGGTGATTCTAAAATGATTTCTTCTTCATGTTCTGCTATCCAACCACTGTGCCACCATTGATGATGTTCTCTTTTTATGAGCCATAGGGTTCTGACCTCTTCATAGACCATTTCTACACCCAGTTTTTCACAATAAGACATGCATAGTTTTAGAGCAAATGGATGGAGAAGAATGAGAGCGACTTTAAATGCTTCCAAGAACATGGGTCTAAGAGGAGAAGGGAAGGGAGTGAAGGTCTTTCTAATATCTCAGTGCACTTAGTAAAAGAGGATAAAGGTGGGATATTATTTTGAGCCTACTTTTTGTGAGACATATGAACTCCCATGGGATGAAACAATAATAAATTTCAAATGATGGACATTTAAGCCATTAAATCATGTATCCACTTAATGCTGGATTTCAAATTCCAGCAGGCTCCTGCAGATGTTGACTCTGGCTCTACTTTAATGCATCCAATAAAATAAATTTCAATGCCCTTCAGTCCTGAATTTCCCCCACTTATCTCTGGGGTTGGCAACCTGCGGCTCTTTCAGCCCTCTGCTGCAGCTCCTGACACCATTGCTGTTGCCACTTCCATGGCCTGCGTGATGCTCTCACAGCACCTTGTGAAGCACAGGGAAATTTAGTGTGCTTCACAATGGAGGAGATGGGGTCCCCCCTTCTCCTGGAGCCTATCACAATGCAGAGCCACAATGCGATCCTGCCCCACTTGGCCCTGGTAACAGCAGCGGCAGCAGCGGTGGCTCGTTCTCACATCTTGGATGTCACTGACTTTTTATACTAAGCCAGCAGCCAGCTGATGTTGTGAGGTCCCACCTCCCCAATAGCCAGCTGATTTTCAGCTCTCTGCCAACCAGCTGATCATCAGCAAGCTGCTCATTGACTCGTCGGTCTCCGAACATCAGATTCCTTCCACCCAGCACCAGTTCAGGGGTTCCTTCATCCCTAGGTATGGCAAAGCCATGTGGGGTTTGACATTATTGCAGGTCAGATCAGTGGCTTGGGGCAGAGAATAGGTCATGTGTTTCCAGCATCAACAAAGCCCGGAAGTAGCTGCACACCATTTCCTGCTGCAGTCTGTCTGACAGCGTGACCCAGATAGAGATGAGGTGCTGGAGAACCAGAATCAGAATAAGAGAGAGACACTGAGAGTGACACAGATAGACCAAGAGAAAGAAAGAGAGAAAGAGACATAGAGAGAGGGAGAAAGCTGAACAACACACTCAGGGCGGGATGTGGCAAATAATTTAACAACTGGTTCTCTGCCCTACTGACTGGCTGGGTAGACGTGGCTGGGGTCACGTGACTGGGTGGGATTGAGTACGTTGAGTGGGTCACGCCCACCTTATCATACCAGTTGTTTAATTATTGGCTCCCAGTGTTTTCTTTTCTGTCGGAAATGGGTCCAAATGGCTCTTTCAGTGTTTAAGGTAGCAGACTCCTGGCTTAACTTCTTCTGGAGACTTTATTTCTGAGGTAGAATATAGTTTCCTAAAATTATTTTCTAAATTAATTTTAGACTTTACTATCAAAAAGTAAATCTATCTTCCATTATGTTGTAAATTTAACTGGTAGACGTTGCTTAATTATGGTCATTGGAAATTGGATTCCCATTGCTAAGTGAGACATCCCTTGACCATGTTGTGACATCCCTTGACCATGCGGTTTAGCAATAACAGTTCTGGAAGACCCCAGTTACCATTGTTAAGTGAGGATTGCATAGTTTTTAAAGCATGAACTTCATGTGATCACTACTTCCAATTTCCTTCTAGCTTTCCTATTGACTTTGCTTGTAGAAAGCCAGAAAGATATATTGTAAATCACAATCAAGTAACTGTGGGTTGCCATGACAGTCAGAAATCCAGGCCAATTATTAACTTCTAGGATTGTGATCATATGAGCACAGTAATAGTCATAAGTCATAAGTACCACTTGTTCTGCACTGTTACAATTTCAGATGGTTGCTGAAGAAGCAGTCACCAAACAATGAACACCTGTACTTAAATGTTGCTGTACTGCCCCAATTATTGTGTTGGTATTCAGTCACTAAGTCTTGTCTGAGTGTTGAACCCCCATGAACCATAGCATGCCAGCCCCATCCCCCTGACTTCCACTGTCTTCCTGAATTTGCCCAAATTAATGTTTATTGTGCTGATGACACTATTTAGCCATCTCATTCTTTGAGAGGTGGGATTCAGTCAGTTCGCAGAGGTTCAAGCAAACTGGTTGTTTTTGTGCAGTTTGGAGAACTTATAAATCGCATCACTGACTGGCCCCACCCCACCCTGCACTATCACTCCTCATCTCACCACACCCACCTTGGTCAGTGCCTAGAATCATTCCTGCAGCATAGCTACTGCTGTTCTCTGGATCCCTCGCTTGCCTCACCCACATGGTCTCTGTGGGCCAGACATGTTGCCTGCCTTCACCATGGCATCCCACACGATGCCCGCAGCCCAGGTAAGTTGCTCTGATCTCTGCCTGATGTGCCTGCAATACTGCAATCAATTCCAAAGTCCTGGCCCAGCCCTGGCCACATGGCCTGCCTTCGCCCTAGCCTCCCACATAGTCCAGCTCCATGCCAAGCCATCCTTAACCTTTCTCCACCACCACCCATGGGGCCCAGCTATCTGCCTGCCTGGTGAGCCTTCCTTCACCTCTTTACCAGTGTGAACTGCCTGCAGCCTCTGCCTCTTTGTTCAGCTGAAACTGAGATGGCAGCCGCTGCCTCTTTCTTGGCACAAAACCATTTTTTGGGGTAGGCAGTTAAATATTTATTAGTGTTAAACAGTTTCAGACACTTAAAATAAAGATTTATTCCAATTTCTCTAGCCGATATTCAATAATGAATATCATAAAAAAATGATGTTATGTAACTTACACCAGATATGAAGTAAATACAGTATGCAAACTTTCAGAGTGATTGCATAGGAACACCATTTTTTCAAAAGATAATCTGTCAATTCTATTTACAGCATTGCATTTATTCACAAAACCAATGAAGAAAACCTCAAGTCTGTTTCACTGTCTGTTCTTCAAGGTCTCAACCAGCCACTCCATAGCTTCATCAAGTCCAGTGCCTTTGGTTGCAGATGTTTTGAATATCTGTCATTTTCTGTCCTTTAGAGCTGGTAGTCCAAGTGCATTTGCCATTTCCGTAGGAGTCTTGGCTTGTTCCATATCTTGTTTATTTGCAAATACCACTAAAATGGCTTTCTTTAATTCTTCTTCCTCCAACATGGGAACAAGCTCAGATTTTGAAATTCCAATTCTGTCTCTATCACAGCTGTCTACTATATAGATAACTGCATCAGTATTGGAATAGTAACATCGCCAATATGGTCTGATGCTAGTCTATCCTCCTAAGTCCCAGACTTGAAACTTTACATTCTTGTAGGTGACTGTTTCAACATTAAAACCAATTGTAGGAATGGTAGTTACAACTTCACCAACTTATAACCTGTATAGAATTGTGGTCTTTCCTGCTCCATCTAATCCCAAAATTAAAATTCTCATCTCCCATGTACCAAACAAACTGGAAAAGATTGTTGAAAAAAAGCCACCCATGACGGTAAAGGTTTCCCGGGCTTTTTTCCGCTCAGCTTCCTGGCAGTCCTCCTCCTGCCCCTCAGACTCTGTTGCTGCCAGCGGCATTCACCCAAAAGTCGGCCAGAAGCAGGGTTCCACGTCGGCTCCCGCGTGCTTGAGTTGCTCCCATGACGCGCACCAGCTGCTTGACATGAGGACCAAACCGAGGACAGAATTTTCAACAGAAACCAGCAGCGCCGCGACTGAGGACGAAGTGACGAATCTGGCACAAAACCATTTTGGTTCAGTCCAGCAAAGAGGCAGCAGCTGCAGAAACTTTATGTCGGAAAAGAGGCAGAGGCTGCAGCCAGAAAAGAGGCTATAGTGTCCAGATCATTAGCACAGATAACAGATAACAGATAATCAGAGTTGGAAAGGACCTCATAGGTCATCTAGTCCAATGCTCAGGCAGTGGCTGCAGGCTGTTAGAACCAGCAAAGAGGCAGTGGCTGCAGGCTGTTCGCGCAAGGAAAGAAGCAGCGGCAGCCAAAGACTGGTGTCTCGGGGTGGAGTTGTGCCCGGCTGTACCAACAAAGGCCATAAGTAGCTGCCCACCATTTCCTACTGCAAAAAACTTTTAGAAAACCCTGACTTTTCACAGTGAGACCTAGAAAGAGAAAAGGCATTGGAGAATCACTGTGGCTGTGGCTGTACAAAGGTAAGTCTAAGATTCCGGTCATCACCACCACTATTTCAACCTGTCACACCGCTCCACCTTGCCATGAGTAACAAGGAGTTGGCCATGCCCACTCAGTCACATGACCCCACCCCCAGCCATGCCCGACCAGTCATTAGAAAGAACGAGTTGTTAAATTAGTTCAATCCCACCTTTACATCCTTTGCTATCCTCTTCTCCTCTTCTCCTTTTGCCTTCACTTTTTCACAACATCAGGGTGTTTATGATCAGGTAACTCAGTGAGCCATGGCAGAATTGATATCTAAAAATCTCACAAATAAAATCCTGAAAGTAGACATTCTGCCTAAATCTTTTTATGATCATAATACTGTACTTCTGGTTTTAAGAGCAAAGTGCTCGAGTTTTAGATGGAGATTAAATGAAGCTATTCTACAAAAAGAAAGGATTGTAATAGATTATAAAAAGGAACTGCAAGAGTACTTTGAGAATAATATAGGTAAAGCGAAAAGCTTAATGACAGTATGGGATGCTAGTAAAATGGTTATGAGGGGCTATTTTATACAGCACAATCTTTTATAGAAGAAAAGAACCTCAGGAAAAGACACAAAGGATATTGGAGCCAATATTATAAGTGTTTGAGGATGAACTTCTCCAACCACTATCGAACAGAGTAAATGATATACTATGGGGGAAGGGAGGAATATCCCAGACGTGGACATTGTGTTGCTACCAAAGGAGGGTCAAAATGTTAGAAAGACAAAGAATTGTAGACCCATTGCATTATTAAACATGGATTACAAACCCTTTGCTGCCATTTTGGTAAAAAGACTAAAGAAGATTTTACAGTTATATACATGAAGATCAAGCAGGCTTTCTGTCAAAAAGAAAGCAACAAAATAATGTGAAGACTGTTTAAATATTATTGAATGCTTACAATATCATAATGAGTAACAGGCAGAATAGAATAGAATAGAATAGAATAGAATGGAATGGAATGGAATAGAATTATAGTAATGCCTTTACACATACATATATTTACATATTCATTTAACTTTATGGATCTAATGATTTTATTTTATTTTTGTCTTGTGGCTCATGCATTCCTGTCTCTGCAAGTCCTCACATGTTTTGAACTTGTTCATATATGTGACTGTCTCATTATCATTATGGAATTATCCAATTCATATCCCCCAAATCCTATGGGGCTTTATGAAAATAGGACCAACTAACACTCAATAATATTATTTATTGTCCCCATCTTATTCCAACAAATGGCTGGGAGCCCCAAAGCTCTGTCTGCTGATTTGTTACTATGTTGCACTCTCTAGTTTTTTCTGAAAAATACCTCCAGAAGGCAGATCTGTCTGATCAACTTCAAACATCTTGTTGTAGAGTGAGGCATTTGTACACAGAAAGAAGACACTCATGGA
Organism: Notechis scutatus; assembly: GCF_049901735.1. NCBI lineage: Eukaryota > Metazoa > Chordata > Lepidosauria > Squamata > Elapidae > Notechis > Notechis scutatus. The sequence continues at coordinate 127,947,297 of NC_142025.1, forward strand.
AGATGTTAGTATTCATGAAATTACTGTTAATAGCACTGCCTGAAGTGGAGTGTAAGAATCCTACCCTTCAATGTGACTTTCAGGAGCCTCTTCCTATTCGGCACACCTATCATCAGCTTGGAGACATTAATATTGCTGGCATTATTTCTGCCTTCTTTGCATCTTCTAGTCCCATTGCTTTCATTCAAGATCCTTCTCAGACATTTCATGATGGACTTATGTAAGTACATCATTATTTTTTTGTCAAGTTCTGAATCTTGTTGGTAAATCACATGAAGCTTGAAATATTTTCCTCTAATGACAAAAACTCCAGAAAAGAATATCTAAAATAGGACATCTATAATTTTATGTAAATTATATTTTACTTCAAATTTCCAAGTAAAGTTGAAATAGTTAAAATAGAGATCAAATCTCTATTTATAACAAATCACATATTAATATATATTAATATACATGTATATATGCTTCTATTTATGAAGCTGTTACTGCAGTTAAGGAAGGGAAAACACATATTTCCCATGATAAGTTTTCTCTGATATTTCTGGAACCAAAAAGTAGCCATTTCCTTTTGCATATAATAGTAGAACATAGAAATAAGAATTATTAAACACCTTCCACAAAATATGCTGTACTGAAAGATTGCAAGGCACATAATGTGAAACAAACCTTTCTTACTGTGTTATTTTATTTTGCCTTACAGAATAGTTTTTCAGAATTACCAGCATATTCTGACCTTAGCTTTTTCTGTAAAAGAGATTAATGAAAACCTCCAGATTCTACCCAATGTCACAATGGGCTTCCACATTTTTAACAGCAATTTTAGTCCAAGTTGGACTTACTTTGCATCAATGTTGCTGCCTTTCACTCAGGGAAAATTCATCCCTAACTACAAATGTGGGATTGCAAAAATGTTGACTGCAGTCATCGGGGCATCTGACATCTCTCTTCACATGGCAACTGTATTGTGCATCTACAAAGTACCTCAGGTAAGATGTGCTGAAGATATACATTATCATCTATATTCCACAAACATCTATATGCTTCTCTTTGTAAAAGGGATGACCTTTCAGATTCCTAGATAATATTTTCTGTTTGATAGAATCATCACAGCAGCATGAACAATTGTAATTCTGAACAGGAAATGGGGATATCTGACACTGCAAAACATGCCCCAATTCCAGACACTGAACTATGGTTAAAATTTGAAATATTCACAATGAGACTACTTCAGAAATATGTATTTACGGATACCACAAGGGTGACATCTTGTTGATATTTCCTAAAAAAAACCAGCTGGTTGCATAATTGCAGTATATAAGGTCAAAGATACCAAAGGAATCAAATGAATGTATATGTTTTCAGAAGGTCATATAGATGTTTGCAATTGCATATGTTTATTTATCTGTAGTTGACCTATGGATCTGCTCCAGTCATGGATAAAGAGACTCAAGCAGTTTTCTTCCAACAAATGTTTCCACATGAATCCCACCAACGTAAGGGCCTCCTGAAGTTGCTGCTGTATTTTAGATGGATCTGGATTGGAATTCTTGTAGTAAAGGATGAAAAAGGAGAAAAATTCCTCCAGGAGGTGCTCCCCACATTTTCCAAGCATGGCATCTGCATTGAATTCATAGCAGAGTTACCAAATGTATCTTTTTACAGTGATTTTACTGATACCATAGATGAAGGATTACATATATACCATGTTCTCGTGAACAGCACAGCCAATGTGATAATCTTATATGGTGAAACTCAGTCCATATCAGTTCTGAGAAGTTTTCTTCAGTTTTCAGAAGTGGAGGGTATACCAAAGAAGAATAAGATCTGGCTTATAACAGCTCAGACAGATTACACATCAATTGCCATTCATAAATTTTGGGATATCCACTTTCTGCATGGTGCTTTATCCTTTGCAGTTCACACAAAGGAGGTCCAAGACTTCCAAGAATTTATTCAAAACTTGAATCCAAACAACAACCAGAATGATCATTTTCGAAAAGATTTTTGGGAACAGGCATTCAATTGTTTCTTTCCAAACTCAAAAACTGAGACCTCTGAGAAGAAATGCACTGGACAGGAGAGGCTTCAGAATCTTCCCATATCTGTGTTTGAAACACTAATGAAGCCAAATT